>NC_133496.1:14729786-14927387 GCF_025370935.1 Choristoneura fumiferana | reverse complement strand
AGTAATCCATACTAATATTGTGCATAGAGATAGCTTATGGGCCATAGTGACATAGGCAACTTTTTAATCCCGGAAAAATGCACAGTTCCCGAGGAACAGCGCGTGATAACCGAATTCCAAGCGGGCGAAGCCGCGGGTAAAAGCTAGTATAATATAACTTTTTAGCCTAATCGAAAAAAGCATAAAATACCATAATAGGTATAAAATACCTTCATGCCTTCTCAGGAGGAGGCCTTTGTTCAGCAGTGGAGGTCTTCTGGCTGAAGATGATGATGATAATACATTCTCATCATCATTCATTTCATTCATTTTGTTTCTGTATGTGTATCTATTTATCAGCCAATAAACCATTCTTATTCATAGTCATTGTCAGAGGTCGAATCGTAAAATCCGCAACTTGGACTTGACACAGATAAGATCAAAAGAGATTTATTAAAAAAACACTTTTTTTTGCTAAATATTTTGAATAAACACTTTGTCAATTTTGTTGTGTACTTGGAAAAAGTCGTAAATTAACTTCTACACTGTTTTGCTGCACATATACCTACTATTGTATGAACTGTCACGTCTTTAAGGGGCTGTTTCACCATCCATTGATTAGTGTTAACTGACGGTTAGATGTGATGCCGTCTCTATTCGTTTTGTTCCAATAGACGGAGACGGCATCACATTTAACCGTCAGTTAACACTAATCAATGATGGTGAAACAGCCCCCTAGTCTTATCTACACGTTCCTCGGTTTAGATAAAAGATATAAAATAAGTTTTCGGTAAGGCCGTTTATTGCTTACCTCCAAAAATCCCTGTGTACGAGTATATACCTGTTTTTTCTGCAATAAAGAGTTATTGAATTGTATTGTATGTTACTCGCTGATAATTTGCATTCTACAGGCGAAAGAACTAAAAATATCGCCTCAGTACTTTTAATTTTATCCATCCTAACTATTCCATACTAATAATGGTTACGGTTCCACGCTGACAATGCCACGGAACCCTAAAACGCGCGGAGGCAAAGAAGACAGCTTTTTATAAGTCGCGGTTACACAGCGCGTGAAATATCTCCTTGTTTGTGGTGTGGAGCTGAGTGTACCCACGTGCAGGTGT
Source organism: Choristoneura fumiferana (assembly GCF_025370935.1). NCBI lineage: Eukaryota > Metazoa > Arthropoda > Insecta > Lepidoptera > Tortricidae > Choristoneura > Choristoneura fumiferana. The sequence goes on along the minus strand of NC_133496.1, from coordinate 14,926,284 downwards.
GAACGTATGGAGGAGACACTGTAAGCCTAAATATATTTTTCACTTCTCATGCTCGTAAAGTTGGAGTTTATGCTGGATCTAGGTGACATAAATTGACTTTTTATGCACTCAATCAATAAAACTAAAAAATTATAATTATATAGTAATTCATGTAAAATAAATGTACATAGTAAGTGAACAATTGATCCACTGTTGCTAATTTCGTTTCCTTGCCATCGACGTGAAAAGCAGAGTGTAAAACTCGAGCATTAAACCCATTTTCCCCTCGACGTGTCTATCCACCCTCGCCATACCGGCTCGGGTAGCTATATGAACGCCTTGGGTAAAATGGCTCGTTTTATGCTCTTGTTGTACAATCTACTATTTGTTCTACGAGTAAGAACCAATAGCCGCAAGTGCAGCGTAGGACGACCTAGTTAAAGCTGCGGGTTCACGGTGGATGCAGGCTACTCCCACCAAAGCAACTGGAGGTCTATGGGCGAAACCTATGGACAACAGTGGTCGTCTTACGGCTGATGTGATGATGATGATGATGATGATGATGATGATGATGATGATGATAACCAGTACGTTGGTTCTAGTTTGATGACTTGACTTCAACCTTTTGAAACCTGTACAAACCTGCAATTTAATGAATAACCCCGACGCAAAAATAAGGGTGTTATAAGTTTGACCGCTATGTGTGTGTGTCTGTCTGTAGCACCGTAGCTCTTAAACGGGTGGACCGATTTGAATGGAGTTTTTTTTTTATTTGAAAGCAGGTTTTCTAGTCATGTTTCTTAGATATGTTTCATTAAAATCGGTTCAGCTGTTTTTGAGATATTGAACTTTGAAGTGACAAAGTCGGGGGTATTCCAACTTTTTGTTGGTCATATGTTATTTGCCTTTCATTCTGAGAGACGATCTCTATTACCGGTTTAAATAAATTTGGTATTAAACTGGTTTGAGATCCTGGGAAAGAGATAAGATAGTTTTTGTCCTGGATTCATTAATCTCAAAGTTAATTAAATGAAGTATTCCCTTAAATAATGTTTAACCCCTTTCGTAATTCCACGGTATGATAAATATGGCGATGGCGACGCATTGGCGAGCGACAACAGCTTGCTCACTCTCGTTGACTTTGCGTCTCTTTCTTCCCAGGCCAGTGAAACTGAGACAGAAAAGGCTGGTGTTCCAAACGAATTACCCGTCTTGACAACTTTAACCTAGATGATCAGTAATACTACAATAATATCAATAATACTAAGGGGCTTTTCACCACTTGTTGACTAACTTTAAGTGTCAGATAAAAGTAATGCTGTCTTTGTTTATTCGGACAAAACAAACAGAGACGGCATTACTGATATCTGTCAAAAAGTGAAGAAACAGGCCCTAAGTATACTTATAGCGCTCCTTTGAACAGTGGTGGTTAGTAACCATTGCCACTTCAAAGTTCAATATCTCAAAAACGGCTTAACTGATTTTGATAAAGCATGTCTAAGAACCATCGTTAGAAAACCTGCTTTCAAACAGAAAACTGCAATCGACTCGGTCCACCCGTTTAAGAGCTACAGTCCCACAGACAGACACACAAAGCGGTTAAACTTATAACACCCCTCTTATTGTGTCGGGTTTAAAAAATAGGACGAAAGTGCGTAAAAATTCTTGAATGCGTACGTGCTTACGTCACGCCGAGCTAAAAGTGTCGTATGGCGTGCCTATATCATCACGTGGAAACTTTGACTGGCTGTATTTTCATAATCTATCTATCTACGTGTAATCTATCTATCTAATACCTTTAAACGAGCAATTCTTGAATGAATAAAATTTATTTCAAAACAACAACAACCAAAAAACAAATCACAAATTTCTTAAATCTAAAAGTGTACTGTGGCAGTTGTCTCAAAAAAGGAGACCACTCAGCATGAGTCGAGGCAGGGGGCCACGACGCTGATTTTCAGTGGGTCCTATAATGAGTAGCCTAAAACTAAATACTAAAACTAAAACTAACGGGCTCGTATCTAAAAATATCTTTTCTCCGTTTTTCCCACACCTATTTAATTATTTATAAAATCATGGAAAAACCCGCCCCGTTTAGCTACTGAAATGACTTATTATTTCATCAAGATGATATAATTCATGAATAATTAAATTCAAGAAATATACTACCTCAGCGCGGTCACTGCGAAAAGAATATGATATTGATAATAGTTAATACTAGTACGTCAAATCAAGTCACAGTATTTCAATTTAGACTTTAAAAACACCTGTCATAGACCTCCAGTTACCTCGGTTGGAAGCGGTCTGCAACCACCGTGAACCCACAGCTTTAACCAGACAAGCACCTTCAGTTACAACTTCAATTACACTTGTGAATGGCAAAAATCTACCACCGGCTCAGAAGGCTTAGTGAAGAGAATCCAGCAAGAAACTCAACCAGGTATATAAATATTTATAGAGTTTCATACCTCAGTTGGCAAAAACGAAACCTTTAAAGGATCATTTTATGGGCTGTCTGTCTGTACATGTGCCCGCACGTTTGCACGCGCACACACACACACACATACACACACTCACACGCACGTACGCAAGCACACACACAAACACATACATCCGCAATAATACAAAGATATGTACCGGGTATAGCCGTGGTAGCCTAGATAGCCGTGGTGGCCTAGTGGTTTGACCTATCGCCTTTCAAGCAGAGGGTCGTGGGTTCGAACCCCGGCTCGCACCTCTGAGTTTTTCGAAATTCTTGTGCGAAATTACATTTGAAATTTACCACGAGCTTTGTGGTGAAGGAATACATATAAACCTGCACAAACCTGCGAAGCGATTCAATGGTGCGTGCGAAGTCCCCAATCCGCACTGGGCCCGCGTGGGAACTATTGCCCAAGCCCTCTTGTTCTGAGAGGAGGCCTGTGCCCAGCAGTGGTACGTATATAGGCTGGGATGATGATGATGTACCGGGTGTGGCCTGTAATACGAGCAAAAAATGAGTGTAGCGTTACGCCATCCTAGAACACAACTGACGTCGCTTGTCACGCTACAAACATCAAGCATTTTGCTTTAAGTACATCCTAGAACACAACTGACGTCGCTTGTCACGCTACAAACATCAAGCATTTTGCTTTAAGTACATCCTAGAACACAACTGACGTCGCTTGTCACGCTACAAACATCAAGCATTTTGCTTTAAGTACATTGCTTCTTCGAATAAACTTAAAAGTGTAATAAAAATTAAAAAAAACTATTTTCTCAAACATGCTCGGAAATGTATGCGTTAATGTCACGAAATGGAGACATGAAGTTTCTCATTTATGGCTCCCGACCACCTCCCTACATAACTTCTTGGCCTAGGCCATGAAGTATGTATGAAAATCCATTATTGTCCGCTGCTCTAACTTTTTAATTTTGCTTATTAACATTAAACTGATAAAGGAAAAATTACGAACAGCCATCCACCACTACTCTGTAAGCATTTGCGATACTGCGGTGCGATGCGATGCGATGCGATGTGATATATGGATGGATGGATGGATGGATGGATGGATGGATGGATGGACGGATGGACGGATGGACGGACGGACGGACGGATGGATGGACGGACGGATGGATGGACGGACGGATGGATGGACGGACGGATGGATGGACGGACGGATGGATGGACGGACGGATGGATGGACGGACTGATGGATGGATGGATGGATGGATGGACGGACGGATGGACGGACGGACGGACGGACGGACGGATGGATGGATGGGTGGACGGACGGACGGATGGACGGATGGACGGACGGACGGTACGGATGGATGGACGGACGGACGGATGGATGGATGGACGGACGGATGGATGGACGGACTGATGGATGGATGGATGGATGGACGGACGGATGGACGGACGGACGGACGGACGGACGGATGGATGGATGGATGGGTGGACGGACGGACGGACGGACGGACGGACGGATGGATGGATGGACGGATGGATGGATGGACGGATGGACGGACGGACGGATGGATGGACGGACGGATGGACGGACGGATGGATGGACGGACGGATGGGCGGACGGACGAATGGATGGACGGACGGATGGATGGACGGACGGACGGATGGATGGATGGATGGATGGACGGATGGATGGATGGATGGATGGACGGATGGATGGACGGACGGATGGACGGACGGATGGACGGACGGATGGACGGACGGATGGACGGACGGATGGACGGACGGATGGATGGACGGACGGATGGATGGACGGACGGACGGATGGATGGATGGATGGATGGACGGATGGATGGATGGATGGATGGACGGATGGATGGACGGACGGATGGACGGACGGATGGACGGACGGATGGACGGACGGATGGACGGACGGATGGACGGACGGATGGATGGACGGACGGATGGGTGGACGGACGAATGGATGGACGGACGGATGGATGAAAATAAATAAATAAATAGAAACGTTTATTCGCTAATTCGAAAATACATATTATAAGTAAGTACACAAAATAAAACAACCATAAAATAAATATTAACGACAGTATTTGCGAAATCGCGAAACGGTCTCAGCTCAGCATAGTGTTGGCCGTAGAGGCCAACGCTGGTCTTCCGCTGAGACCGCTTGGCGACTTCACGGAAGGCGACATAAATTCAAAAGTAAATCTAAAAAGAAACAAATAGAAAGTAAAATAATTTAAATAAAAATAATAACAATAATGAAAACAAACAGAACGCAAAACCAGACAAAAGACACGTGCACAAGAATAAATTATAAACATCACAGTAAAAGAAAGAGACGACACACCACTCAACCATCCATAGACCACAGACGTCGATATGCACAATCTGCCAACTGTCATGTCATATCCCATCTGTGGCCTATGCCGAATGTCAGTGTCACTGAACAGACTGGCTACTGCTTTAGATACCTATGATGTGCTTGACTAACCTTAAAACTAATATTTAAAGACAAAAGACAAGTGTTAATAAATACTTGAAACAAATTGAAAAATAAGACTCAAAAGCCGTTAAGTGTCTGCACCTAACATCATTCAAAGGCTCATGACTTCAAAAAACAGCTACATCCGCTCCGATGCAAATGGGACAAAAACTCGAGGTATGTACCTATTCCATTTGAGGCAAGAAATTCGATTAACAAAACATACTCAGATTGCACTCGTATCATGGCTCTGCATCTCCTGAATCATTTGGTGTTCAAACATCATTTTTTTTAGCTTTAATTTAAAATTTGTATGCATTTTAGGTCTCGGATTGGGGGCGGAATATTGTTCCAGCATTTCGTGGCTGCATACCTGAAACTGCCACGAAAAGCAGCTGTTTTGTGGCGAGGCACAAGCAGTTGTGTGGCACGCTTCCGCTCTCCACTTGACCTCAGGCAAGACGATAATGTGAGTTTGTTTACAAGATACATTGGAGCTCTGTGCTTAAGTACGTCAAAAAGTAAACAAGCCAAATGAAGTTTACGTCGGTGATGCATTTTGAGCATTATGTGTTTATTTAGAAAGGAGGGATGGACGGACGGACGGATGGATGGATGGATGGATGGACGGATGGATGGATGGATGGATGGACGGATGGATGGACGGACGGATGGACGGACGGATGGACGGACGGATGGATGGACGGATGGACGGACGGATGGACGGACGGATGGATGGACGGACGGATGGATGGACGGACGGATGGATGGACGGATGGATGGACGGACGGATGGATGGACGGACGGATGGATGGACGGACGGACGGATGGATGGACGGACGGATGGACGGATGGATGGACGGATGGATGGACGGATGGATGGACGGACGGATGGACGGACGGATGGATGGGCGGACGGACGAATGGATGGACGGACGGATGGATGGACGGACGGATGGATGGACGGACGGACGGATGGATGGATGGATGGTCGGATGGACGGATGGATGGACGGACGGATGGACGGACGGATGGACGGACGGATGGATGGACGGACGGATGGATGGACGGACGGACGGATGGATGGACGGACGGATGGATGGACGGGCGGATGGATGGACGGACGGACGGATGGATGGACGGACGGATGGACGGATGGATGGACGGATGAATGGACGGATGGATGGGACGGACGGACGGACGGACGGACGGATGGATGGATGGATGAAATATTTCCTCACATTGTTTGAGAAAAGCACTATACAAACCTCGGCCAGAACAGGGATTGCTGGACTCGTTTTATCCGGCCTCGTCTACGACTCGGCCGTCTACCCCGAACTCGTCCATCAATCCCTTACTTCATGGCCTCTGCAGTAATGTACTATTATTTTTAAAGGTCGCTGAACTAATGTTGTTTAGCTTCACGATTATGATCTATGTTTTAATTATTTGCTCATATTACAGGCCAAACCCGGTATAATATTTTAAAATCTGCTTAAAATTAAATAAATATGTACATCTGCATCTTGCTGCATCTGCTGTTTGCAGGTGGTAGGACCTTGTGCAAGGTCCGCCCGGATTGCTACCACCATCTTGCTCGCTAATCCTGCCGTGAAGCAGCAGTGCTTGCAATGTTGTGTTTCGGCGTGGAGAGTAAGACAGCCGGTGAAATTACTGGCACTTGAGGTATCCCATCTTAGGCCTCTAGGTTGGCAACGCATCTGCAATACCCCTGGTGTTGTAGATGTTTACCATCAGGAGACCCACTTGCTCGTTTGCCATCCAGTCGAATAGAAAAAAAAAGTAATACGTGACCCCTCTGTTATTTTCTGTGCCCGAGACATCTTTAGAATCTAGTTAAAATTTGTCAAAAGAAGGTAAATGAGTTTCATTGTGTCACAGAGACAGCTGGGGTTCCGTACAGTCGACACCAATTGAGTTAGGTCCGCTACTTATACATTTACTTGCCTTTTGTCTCTGAAGAACGTGAAGGCAATTTAAAGGTCTTTTGTTTAGGGTGTTCGTTCTACGATCGCGAAATGGTACGGGAGCTTATCATTTTTGACATTTGTTTGACATCTCTTAGATAAACATTTATTAATCCGCTGTCAATTGTGTACTGTATCGCATACATTCAAAATTAAATTTATCTGTATGAAAAAAAATGCAATTAACAGTGATCATATTGTCAGATAACCGTTGGGGGAGAAAAGTCCTCGAGTGGCGACCACGAACCGGAAGACGAAGCGTTGGCAGGCCTCCCACCAGGTGGACTGACGACATCGTGAGAGTAGCGGGAAACCGGTGGATGCAAGTGGCGAGTTGTCGTTCATTGTGGCGTTCTAAGGGGGAGGCCTTTTTCCAGCAGTGGACGTCTTCGGTCTGATGATGATGATGATGATGATGATGATGATGATGATGATGATGATATTGTCAAAAAGTTGCAGAACTAAAGCAGCTCAGTAATATGAGTAGAATCGAGCCTTGGATTTAAGCCCCGTGGTTAGAGATTCCCCGAAGACACATACATCTAACGTTATTTTAAATAAATATTTACTATACGTTGTAATATACCAATAAAAAGTTGGAAAGCCCCCGACTTTGTCACTTCAAAGTTCAATATCTCAAACACGGCTAAACCGATTTTGATGAAACATATCTAAGAACCATCGCTAGAAAACCTGAATTTAAATAAAAAACCACATTCAAATCGGTCCACCTGCTTAAGAGCTACGGTGCCACAGACAAACACACAGACAGACATACAGACACACATAGCGGTCAAACTTATAACACCCCTCTTTTTGCGTCGGGGGTAAAAAAGCTAACATGTAGAACATAACGTAGCACCAGCACTTCTTGTAAAGAATGACGCTACTCGAGTTTTACACTTATCAGCATCTAGCTGTAACAGCAAAACCTTCTACGACAAAGTCTGCAAAAACTCATCCCCCTCCGTGAAGGGAGGGTTAAAAAACAAGGCAATGCCTCTAAGGCTGAGCCCATTCCTCTTGATGTATCGCCTAACTTCGCCTATTCGTTAACTTTAACTTGTCCAACTAATATAGTTAAAAGTTTGGAATGTTTATTGGTTTCTTGAAAGGGTGTAAGCTCAATATTAAAATACGTAGTTATTTTCATGAAATATACTACCTATAGTTTGTGTGTGTTATATAATATTTTTTACACGAAAAGTCGTTAGTAAGCGCTGAAATTATGTCTGTGTTAGTATGCAATAAGCCGATATGGGTGAATTTCAAAAAAGTACATAGTCAAGGGCTTTAATTAATAATAATAATAATATCATGGGACACTTGACACCAATTGACCTAGTCCCAAACTAAGCAAAGCTTGTACTATGGATACTAGGCAACGGATAAACATACTTATATAGATAAATACATACTTACATACATATTAAACATCCAAGACCCGAGAACAAACATTCGTGTTATTCACACAAATATCAGCCCCGGCCGGGATTCGAACCCAGGACCTCAAGCTTCGTAGTCAGGTTCTCTAACCACTTAGCCATCTGGTCGTCGAAAACTTAATTGATTCCTTTGTGTTAGGAAAGTTACCCACATAGTTTGTATGACTAACTTTCGTAACACAAAGGAATCAATGAAGTTTTCTTAACTAAAGCCCTTGACTAATGCACAATTTTTTTGCAATTCACCTACACTACACTATTGACTCGATAATACTTAAATCAAATAGACTTGAATGAAACGCTGACTACCAAAACATAATACAATATTGTGCTAATTATTATTATTATTATATTTAGCCTATAACTGTGTCCCACTGCTGGGCAACGGCCTCTCCTCTTGACTTCCACATCTCCCTATCCAGAGCTATATTTGGCCACTCACTCAGTTCCGCGTCCAGGTCATTGTGCTAATTAATAATAATTAAATTAAATATCCATAAACTAGGATACTAAAGTAGCCTATATCTTAGGCAAATAAAAAAATCCATACAAATCGGTCACCCCTATATATACGCCTATGATCAAATGTTGTTATATCATTTGAAATTATGTCAAATGTTGTTATACCGATCATTACACAACCCTTCTTAAACAGGTAGACCGATTTTGAATGCATTTTTTTTATTTGAAGTCAGGTTTTCTAGCGATGGTTCTTAGACACGTTTCATCAAAATCGGTTTAGCTGTTTTCGTCGGTATAATCCTATCCTACTATCTTACTAACATTATAAATGTGAAAGATTGTGAAGATGTTTGAATGTTTGTTACTCAATCACTTCTAAACCGCTGAACCGAATTAGATGAAATTCGATACACAGCTAGTTTGAGTCCCGAGGAAGGACATAGAATAGTTTTAATCCCGGAAAATTGCATAGTTCCTGCGGTATGGCGATAAACGAATACTACGCGGACGGACTCGCGGGCAACAGCTAGTAATATAAGTATCCGTACACAAGCACTTACTTTGTGACTAGGTCAATTAGTGTTTTATGTCACGTGATATTTATATGGTCTAAACCTCCGCTCTAATTCAAAGAACGTGTATTTTTGATATCCATCATTATTCGTTATCTACATCGCACAATCCCTTACCTGTCATCAAAATACAGCGTGTATTTAATTAATAACGGGGTGCCATTGTTTGTCTTTTTCGGTGTAACTAATATTTTACTAGAGAAAAACTAAAAATGCTACTATGGCCTATACAAAAAAATCTACTCCATCACTTTTTTCGGGCACAAAAACAAGAGAACGGAAAGAATTTTGACCCAATTAGTAGGAAAACACACTCGTAATTTTTTTATAAAAAAATGTAGGTATTTATTAAAAAAAATACGAGTATTTTTTCCTTATAAAATAAATAAACAATATTCACTATGATCACTACTTTGTGTTTATTCAAAATGTCGCAATTGCTGACGTAACAGTCACATATTCAGGTCTCTATTATTTCGCATAAATTAATTTTTCTAATTGAAATTGGCATAACGTTATTTCGCATAATTATTAATACGCATAATATGGACTGGCATAACGGTAAGTTGGCATAAAAGAGTATAAACATAAAATTATTATTTTAATGAGATTGTAAATTTTATTTGTCAAACAATATACATAAAGTGTTACATTAAGTGCAAAATTATTACTAAAAGTAAAATGATTAATGTTTTATTTACTTACTGAATTCAATTCAAGAATTGAATTTCCTTCAAGTTTCAAGAAAAGAGCGTACTCCTACCTTAAAGGCCGGCAACGCACTTGTGACTCTTCTTGGTGTTGCGATCCGCCTGCTCGTTTGCCCCTATACCATAAAAAAAAACATCTGAGAAGTGAACTAGTATGTTAAAATATCTATTTATTTATCGTATGGCTTACAAATTACGCTTAAATGATAGCATAAATTTACACTTCCTAAGATATTCTGCTGCTTCGCTCGTGAGGGTTTTGAAGTCTTCTTTCCTCCCTCCGTATTTTGTTAACGGGCACTCCACCACTTAGGGGGTCGTCTGCTGCACCATGTCCGTAGGAATAACCCACCGCTACCCTACACGTGACCCCTGGGTGGTGCTTAAAATGAAACACAACTGGCAACCGTACTGTCTTTTCGAAGATCTCACGGTTCTAATTACGCTTTATACACAGTACAATAACTCTTTATTGCACACCAACACATAGCAAGCAGTACAGAAAACACAGGTTTATACTTAGAGACTTTCTGAGGTAAGCAATAGGCGGCAAACGGCTCCTGCTATGTCTCGCTGTGCTCGAAAAAAGTCTCTGCACGTCCCAGTCCCAATCAACGGTGCTTCTAAGCGCCAACAATTTATAAAACACGTGGGGCCTTCTGTCCGCTTTGCTCTTTGAACATAGCAGGCATTAGCCAAGCTAAGACAGAAATGTATGACTAGAATTGCCAATGACAACGATATAGACATCATACTGCTACAGGGAAATATCTATTATTGGGCTATTATAAAAAAATACCTAACCTAACCGAGTCGGTTTTGCCCTGAACAAGCTAATTCACTCGCTTGATAAAATTATGCGTACTCATTTTATAACGGTTTAAGTTATAATTAACAATGTTATGAATATTTCAATTATGCGGATTCATTATTATGCTAAATAAGTGTTAGTTATGCTTCTTTAAAATTATGCAAGTTCGCTGTTATGCACAATTATATTATGCCAAATCTGTTATGCGAATACATATTGGGACAGTTAATTATGCGAAATAAGGGGCACCCCACGTATTCGATTCCCTCTCGTGTCAATTTGAGTAGGTACACACTAAGTACGCATGACTTTTTTACACAGAACTAGGCTTGGGTTTGACCACAATCACGCTTTGTGGTAAGCGAAAACGTTGTGGTGTAAGATGGAGCACGCTTGCCTTATAAAGATGCGTTCACCCTAGATTTGAAGACGGCTATTTGTTGCACTCATCAATACTAATATTATAAATGCGAAAGTGTGTGTATTTATTGTGGGTTTGTGTGTTTGTATGTTTGTCCGTCTTTTACGTCAAAGCGGAGCAACGGATCGCCGTGATTTTTGCCATAGAGATAGTTTATGGGCCAGAGAGTGACATAGGCTACTTTTTATCCCGGAACAATGCACAGTTCCCGAGGGAACAGCGCGCGATAACCGAATTCTACGCGAGCGAAGACGCGGGTAAAAGCTAGTTATTTTAAAATTCATTCCCAGTGCAAATAAAACGCTCTGGTTCTAACAGAACTGAAGTATGTATTATTAAACACAGACACAAACGCATATAAGGCAAGTTTACAAGTAAGTGCAATTGATGACACCACTGAGTATGTCGTGTATCGATCGGATTATGGTTTTTTTATAATTTATTCAGTAAATAGGCCGCAATGGGCACTTTTACACGTCATTTTTTAAACTACCAGCGCTTTCGGAAAGACCATCATTGCCAAGAAGAATGCGCCACAAGAAACTTGGCAGAAAGTCATTACAATCACAACAGTTGCTTGAAAACAATTTAAAAAATAATTATTGATAATCACATCATTTATTGCAATATCGTTTCATATCAATAAAACCAACGTTTGATGACATAATAGCAATCGATTCCTTACTTTTGTTTTTTGTAAAGATTGCCTGGAAGAGATCGCCTCTGAAGCGATAAGGCCGCCTATTGCTTACCTTAAAAATCTCTACGCACTCCCAGACCAACACCGCATCAACTCAAAATAATACACCATTTTAATTTGGACTTAAATCAAATTTCTGGAAGGTCTAAATTAAAATGGTGTATTATTTTGAGTTGATGCGGTGTTGGTCTGGTACTGTAATATGTGTTGATGTTCAATAAAGAGTTATTGTATTGTATTGTAGTAATACAAATGTGTTTGTTTAAAAAACACACGCTGTAAAATAAAACGCATGTTTTAAATAAACTTGGTAAATCATAGGTCTGTAAGTAATTCACCATTGGGAGGGTGGAAGTCCATTAGCGGCGGATATATTACACGATAAAGTGGGCTTTAGGCGGTCAGACATGTTATATTATTGTTTACTAGCCTTTCCCGTGACTTTGTTCACGTGGACTATTAAAGATTATAGGAGGCTTGGTTCATTAAAAAGCTTTTGACAAAATTATCATTTCTACCCCGTGTGGTCTGTGTGGTCCCGCGTGGAGTCGAAGCGTTGGCAGGCCTGCAACCAGGTGTACTAATGACATCGTGAGAGTAGCGGGAAACCGGTGGATGCAAGTGGCGAGTTGTCGTTCATTGTGGCGTTCTAAGGGGGAGGCCTTTGTCCAGCAGTGGACGTCTTCCGGCTGGTGATGTGGTCTCGTGTTAGAATTACACCTCTCCATCTGTCACTATTGTACCGGTTTGTCAAAATTAAAACCTAAAATTGCTAAAAGTGGCTCCGAAGCCGTAACGTTTCGTGTGCTCTGCCTACCCCATTTGGGAATACAGGCGCGATGTTTGTGTGTGTGTGTGTCATTTCCAAACCAATTTTTCAAATAATTTCATTTGCGAATTTACTCATACTCCTTTATTGGCTACTAGCTGTTATACCCGCGACTCCGTCCGCGTCGAATTAGTTTATCGCTATCCTGAGAAAACTGTGCAATTCTCCGGGATAAAACCTATCCTACCTTTTCCCGGGACTCAAACTATCTGTAAACCGAATTTCATCTACATCGGTTCATCGGTTTAGACGTGATGGATGAGATAACAAAAAAAAAACATAAACAAACAGACTTACAAACTTTCGCATTTATAATGTTAGCGGGATGGAATAATTATTTACGCGGGCGGAGTCGTGCTCAACAGCTAGTTTGATGATAAAGTTGCAAGCAACAACAAAATATACACGTGTCGTGTCGGGTAGATGTAACTGTCTACCACTTATGGTTGTGAAGCAATATGCTCCCACAAAGCAACGGCAACGAAATAAATTACCACAAATCAATCAATTCCTTCACGTAAATGTCGTAGTTCCACATGCAAAGCAGTTTGACAAAAAGTTACATAGCAAAATCGCTTCATGATTTGTCCATAAAATATATGACAAAATCGTCTCTTGAATGGCACCCGTACACGCCAAGGCGTGATGGCCATCAAAAACGCATTGGGTAGGCGGCTAGGCGCACACCCACCCTTCGCACCATACAATCTTCTTTACATACGTACATAGTATAAAACAGGCGCTATATGTACGCTTAGATCTTTTAAAACTACGCAACGTTTGAAATGTTGGTGAAAACCACTATAAAAAAAAATCTTATGTAATCCTGAAATTCGGCGCGGGTTTTTTATGCAACGTTAGTGAATTCGCGATGCTATTTTCGGGAATTTATGGAAAAAATATAAAAATAAACATTGTCTTATTTTTTTAGACCAATGCCAATTCTAAAGAGATTTTTAAGGAAGATTTATGAAATAATGCAAAGAGTACTTTTTATTACGAAATTTCAACGGGATTGAGATAAAAACCTCTAAAACCTTTTATTACTATTTGAAAAAAAAAATCGCTACGTAACTTACAAATAAAGAATAGGTACAGTAGTAGGAACAAAAACAATATTCTTACCCACCCATTTTATTGCCACAAGAGGAACCGGTGGAGATGTGGGAACACTAAAGTTGTGTTAGAAACGCTTACTTTAATGCGCGCGGAGTGCTGTGAGACACACGGACAGACGATATAGTAATCCTACTTATATATTTTTAGTATAAAAGTTTGTGAGTATGTGTGTTTACTTCTTTACCCTAAAACTGTAGGACGAATTAGAACGAAATTTTAGTATTATAGCTTGCCAAAACGGCTGGACATACCTATTTGCATCATGTACCTCTATCAAAGTCAAAAAATGCCAATAAAATATATACAACATATGGAAATAAATAAATATGGATGGCCAAGTGGTTAGAGAACTTGACTACGAAGCTTGAGGTCCTGGGTTCGATCCCCGACCGGGGCAGATATTTGTATGAAGTATGTTTATCCGTTGCCTAGTATCCGTAGTACAAGCTTTCCTTAGTTTAGGACTAGGTCAATTGGTGTCAAGTGTCCCATGATATATATTTATTTATCTGTGTTTGATTTAGGCTTCTTTTCAGGATACTTGGATTATTTTTTCAAACATAATGTTCAAGATTGCACAATTTTTTGGAGCCTTTTAATATTTAGAATATTTTTTACTGTCTGTGATTTATCATAACACTAATTTAACACTAAACACACAACATTATACGCAGCGTAGGACGTCACCAACGAGATGGACGGATGCGGCAGGATGCAGGCCGCTTCGAACCGAAGCAACTGGCGGTCTACGAGGGAGGCCATGTCTAACAGTGGCCGTCCTACGGATGATTCGGTGATGTTGCTGCCACAATATTACAGAAAAAAAACCTCTTCGTCCCTTTGTTCGTAACAGCACTGTGTCTCTATAGCCGTAGCCCATAAAAATTCAAGAAAAAAAAACTCGCGGGAAATATGTCTAAATGAAAAGCAGGTGCGCCGCCGTTCTCAGAGTTTTTTTTTCGTAAAAGTAACTTTCTCTCTGTCGGCAAGTTAAATGCTTTCATTCTTCACGGTCCGGGTATGCCTGGGGTTATAGGAATAGTTTCTTACAACTTAGGGCTAGACCTAACTTTTAGGGTTTGACGCTCAAAGAACTACGAGTATTAGCATTATAGGCAAATGGTTCAGAGTTGCTCAGCGAGCTATGGAGAGGGCTATGCTGCGGGATCGTCGGAAATGAGGAGAAACGCTAAAGAACGAGAGAGCCAGTGTATGTGTTATTGTAGTTATAAATAAATGACTTTTCTTTCTTTAAAAATATATACCAAGCTATAGGTAGAGTCATTCACGAAGACGCGTGCCGTGGTTCTTATTAGAATAACACTATTAATCTCTAATTTTAACAAAATCACGCGTCTTTGTGGATGGCACTAGGTATACCTCGTAGAGTTTCTCGCCGGATTCTTTTCCACGGAGGTTTTCGAACCAGTGCTACTCGTAGGTTTTTTTGACATTCATAATATCCTAAATTGAATAAAGATATTTTGACTTCGACTTTTTTCTTTCTAATTGCCCAAAATTGTATTTATCCAAGATTTATCCAGAAAAACCAACGACGTAGCGAATTCTATTCCTAAGCGGCCCACTTTACATACAAAAAGTTGGAAAGCCCTCGACTTTGTCACTTCAAAGTTCAATATCTCAAAACAGCTGAACCCATTTTGATGAAACATGTTTAAAAACCATCGCTAGAAAACCTGCTTTCAATAAAAAAAAACGCATTCAAATCGGTCTACCCGTTTAAGAGCTACGACGCCACAGACAGACACACAGACACACATAGCGGTCAAACTTATAACACCCCTTTTTTGCGTCGGGGGTTGAAAATTCAGCGAATGACTAATGAGTTTGTATGACATGTAAATGTGGAGCAGCCGCACCTTTACGTATACGGGACCCCAACAGCACTATCTGTACAATATTTTTTTCCCTGAATCGAGATTGCATGTCTCGTGAGATATTGTGAGCATTTTGTTAACATTTAAATAACAAAATATGAGTGTTGGAACACCGTGTCCTCAGGGAAATTAACAATATGCTGAGCTTTCGGACTTCAACCGAATACTTGTTAAAAACACCGGTAGTTGAAACTTAGTTTATTATGTGGGATGCTTTAATTTTGGCACTTTAATATTTAATCCGCTTTCAAGTGGTCAATTTTTACATACTTAAACGATCTCTCACAAAAAAATAATTAGGATAAAATAACAGTTTTAAATCGTTTCGAAAATAGATATAGCAATAGCTTCGGCCCTCGGCTTCGCTCTACTGTAAGTACCTTTTCTAAGCAAAGCTTGTTTTGTGGTTCAGTTAGGTTAAATCTTCAACAGACTGGACCCATCCATCCATCCCACGTCACGATTTTGAATGGATTGAAAAATTCCGACGCAAAAAAGGGGTGTTATAAGTTTGACTGTCTGTGTGTCTGTCTGTGGCACCATAGCTCTTAAACAGATTGACCGATTTGAATGCGTTTTTTTTATTTGAAATCAGGTTAAATGATATTGTAACGGATAACTCACGTCTTAAACCGAGTTTAGCTCGACATGTTTCGGGCTATTTGTTGTCGTCGGGCAGTCGCGCGAGCAGAGCGGTGGCGCGTAGTGTGCGTGTTGCGGCAGCCGCCGAGTCGCGTGCTCCTGAGAAGAAGGGCTACGAAATAGCCCGAAACATGTCGAGCTAAACTCGGTTTAAGACGTGAGTTATCCGTTACAATATCATTTAATATGAGTGAGTCTCACGGTAGTTTCATGCTTGAAATCAGGTTTTCTAGCGATGGTTTTTAGATATGTTTCATCAAAATCGGTTCAGCCGTTTTTGAGATATTTAGCTTTGAAGTGACAGAGTCGGGGTTTCCAGCTTTTTGTTGGTTAGGACATTTTCCTTTTTAGTTAAAAAAAAAAAAAATTAGGACTGGTTTTTTGACTTTTTTAAATTAAATCTTTTTATTTATTTATATAAACAAGTGGTACAAGTGAGTGGAAAATTACGAGCCACTATTGAAAACCCCTTAGGGGTTTATGTAATAGCTGGCGAGTCATCGCGTTTCAATCCGCGTACAAACTTAAGCTATTTATAGGTACATACATAAGATCAAACCTGGTTATCACAGGCCAGGTAGTATTTTTTTAAAGTTCGTTTACACCGTTTGGAGTCCGTGGCAGCACTTAGAACATCACTTAAAAAATCTTTTGGAAGGGTATTCAGTATTTTCGGGATCAGATAACAGTTCGTTCGCCTTCCATAGATATTATTCGTATTAGGCAAATTAAATGCTGGCAAATACTCCAATCGGCGCAGTTTACTTGGACGAGATTTATGCTCCAAGGTGTTTATCACTTCGCATTCCTCAGTTAAAACGGACATATTAAACTTGTTATAAACGTTGATTACTTTACAATGATTAAAAAGGCCACAGTAATCATCTTCATAACGAAGCTTTATTTGATTATTTGATTTATTTGATCTTCAACATGCAGAGTGCTTAGACTGTTACCCACGCAGGCCCGTACGGTTTGTGAACTAAAAAACACACTATAGATAGGGAGTAAAAAGTAAATATAGACAATTGTCAAATAAACGCCATCCCACGGACGTCGCGTCGCGACAGATGCCTTACCCTTTTCAACAAGTCAACGCCTGGTCTAAGATCCGAACTTGAAAAAATCTGCACTGGTCTGATAATATAATGAAATGTGTTACATTTAGTAAATGGATAACTGTGCTAAAAAAAGTCCTGGACCGGCTATTTATAATTATTTTAAAAAATATATTGCATCATCGAGATAGGTTAAGAAAATTTTGTATTGACTTAAAGTATAAAAGATATAGAATGGTCTACCTGGACGAACTACTGGGTTGCCACGTTGCCAGGTATAAACAGTTATGTCGATGCCAGTTACTTTCACTTGATTAGATAATAGAACAAATTGTATATCAACTTAAGCTATGTTTTATTGTGAACACGTTGTTATTGGGTTGTCTGCTATGGGATGCGAAAAAAATAGCCTGTCCAGGATTTTTTTAGCAAAACCATTCCTAATATATCTATACTAAATTTATTATAGGTAAAATAGGTTTCAATCTATTATCAGACCGGTGCAGATTTTTTCAAGTTCGGATCTTCTACTGGCCGGCTTGGTCAAATATAACTTTTTCCCAATTATGTCTCTTGTGTTCGCAAAAGTTGGGAATTAAAGCTAATTATTTTGACACGGGTTCCGTAATTGATTGTTAACGTTTAAATACATGTTTTTTAATGTGCCGTGCCTCAAAAGGAAAAAAAACCCTTACAGGGTCACTTTGTTGTCCGTGTGTCCGTCTGTCAAAACTTTTTGCTCAGGAACGAGTGGAAGTATCATGCTGAAATTAACATGAAATACTCATGTTGAAGCAGTGAAACAATTAAACTTCTAAGTCAAAGACTGTTGAGGACTGCAAGCCCCAGCTGGGCTACTACGAAACTCTAAACTCGAAGTTCGTGTCGTGCGGTCCCTCTGACACTTATACTATTTAATACGAGGGCGAGAGGGACCGCACGACACGAAGTTCGAGTTTCGAGTTTCGTAGTAGCCCTGCAGTGATACAGCCACAGTGCAAAAAAGGAG
Organism: Choristoneura fumiferana; assembly: GCF_025370935.1. NCBI lineage: Eukaryota > Metazoa > Arthropoda > Insecta > Lepidoptera > Tortricidae > Choristoneura > Choristoneura fumiferana. Next base: position 14,907,689 of record NC_133496.1, on the reverse strand, counting down.
CAGTATAACGTCTTCATACAAACAGCTGGAACTCAAGTTATATGTACCTACGCGCCACGAATTCTCAGCACACCTCGGCAACCATCAGTCGCGAGTGCTTCGCGGTTACGTACAGACTCACGCGCATTTATTACGTACCTTAATATGTCACAACGATATAAACAGTATTGTTCGGCGTACGAATGTTAAAATTCATCAAATATAATATAGTAAAAACATATCTAATGAAGTTATTTATCAGAATGCGAATTTTTCATACTATATTCAACAATAAAGCTTTTCGCGCATGCTCCAAAGTGTAATAGACCTAACTAAATGATATAAATGTTAGCCTTATAACCACGCTCCTCTAAAAAAAAAGTTCTTGACTGTAGATGGAACGACACACGGGTACTGTTTTTGCCGACTGGTATAGAACTCAAACAATAGTTGTTTACAATCACAGCTTCAAATTCAAAATTCAAATTAAAATTCAAATTCAAATTCAAATTCAAATCCAAATCCAAATCCAAATCCAAATCCAAATCCAAATCCAAATCCAAATCCAAATCCAAATCCAAATCCAGATCCAGATCCAGATCCAGATCCAGATCCAGATCCAGATCCAGATCCAGATCCAGATCCAGATCCAGATCCAGATCCAGATCCAGATCCAGATCCAGATCCAGATCCAGATCCAGATCCAGATCCAGATCCAGATCCAGATCCAGATCCAGATCCAGATCCAGATCCAGATCCAGATCCAGATCCAGATCCAGATCCAGATCCAGATCCAGATCCAAATCCAAATCCAAATCCAAATCCAAATCCAAATCCAAATCCAAATCCAAATCCAAATCCAAATCCAAATCCAAATCCAAATCCAAATCCAAATCCAAATCCAAATCCAAATCCAAATCCAAATCCAAATCCAAATCCAAATCCAAATCCAAATCCAAATCCAAATCCAAATCCAAATTCCAAATCCGAATTCGAATTCAAATTCAAATTCAAATTCAAAATTCAAATGATTTATTCAGTAAATAGGCCGCAATGGGCACTTTTACACGTCATTTTTTAAACTACCAGCGCTTTCGGAAAGACCAAAATTGCCAAGTCATTTTTTCATAATAATATAATTACAAATAAAATACTTAAAAACTCTATTTATACAATTAAAGAAAAAAAATACAAAAAATAATAATAAAAATACAGGGATGTTTCTTCAAATATAGTTCCCGATCTCGTAACTAGATGGCACTGTCTTTTGTACTGAAGCGTCGCCGATTCCAATACACTGGGGACCAATGTGGGGAATAAACAAGTAAACATTTACACCCTTCGAGTTTTTGGGTCAAAGTTGTTAGTGTCCCTGTGCGTATTCTGATCTTTTGAACTGTTTTTATGATTTTATTATGCTTTCGTTGGAAGGTGCGTGCTGCTTACCAAATGGTTGTAGTTTTAGGTATTATTTTAACTCCCATCAGGGTTGATTTAAGCCACTGAAAATACTGTCTGTAGGAACCAGCTATTGGATAAGGTGTGAGTCAGACTCATACACGAAGAATTCTGTACTGTCGTCAGCGTTAATAGCTGCCACAGTGGAGCGTGCAAAAATATCTGACACGTCCCGCCGGCCCTAGAAATAAAGTCGTATTAAATACCTATTTATGCACGCTTTGGTGTGTCAGATATTGATGACTGTACCACCTGTCAAAAAAATAAAATATGTATACTATCGGCGCGTGCATTGGGAGAAGGCAGCGCTAATGCTGCCTAGCATGCTGCGGTGCGGTGGCACGTTTAATCAACATGAGTATAAGTCACTTCCAACATAAGATTTCTGTTGAATGAAGAAGATTCTATAAAAAAAAACTTGCTATTCTACGTGCTATATCGCGAACTTAGATCCTTTTTTGTGTTAAATTTAATACAAATTACTGGACGTGTTCCGCCAGTGTATCAATTTAATGCGACCGAGCGACCGCCTCGCAAAGGATTAATTAATTCAAGCAACAAGTTAGCACATGTTCACGTCAACAGAATCTGTAAACATAAGTGGGACAACGTCATAGGGCACTTGAGTTGTCTGAAACTTATATATATTTTCGATATCACCGAATGCAAGTGGAGGTAAAATGTACCAGTGCTCGTCACTGGCTCAATAGTTGGCATCATTAATTTAACCGGTATGTATTTAAATACATAAAGTTTAAAAATAATTAAGGACGAACTACATAATGGTAATTTTTAGACTTAATGCATTTTTCTCCAAAATTTACATTTTTACAGGATACACACACACACACACAAACATCATGCCTATATTGCCAAATGGGGTAGGCAGAGCACATGAACACACAGGACACACACAGACACACACACAGGACAAGATTGTTGTAAAATAAACCTAACCTAACCTAAATCAATCTGTAGATTTATTTTCACGATCGTAAAAGTTCGTACCTATAATGCAGTTATATCCAATGAACATTATTTATTTAAGTATTTATTCAATACAAAGTCAGGCTTACAGTTTGCACCAAAACGCCTAGCTCGTTAATACTTAATACTATACTAAAAATAACATTATTTTAGATAAAAGTGCTCCCCAACCATCGGCTAACACGTCAGCATCCTGGATTTCAGTCAAAAATTCATTTAGCAGCGCTATTTCCCTGGCCGTTGGACAGTTTCTAGCTCTACGAGTCCTCAGCCCCGCCAACGCTGCGAATAAAGGCTTGTTCGGACTAGGCTAGTATTTTAGTCTAGTAGCGAGTAATTTACTAGCTAAACGTGTCTGAACACCAAATAATTAGTCGAGCAGATTAGTAAGTAATTTAGTCGAGTCAATCCATTTTATTCTATTTTTTTTAGTAGTTTAGTAGTGAGTAGCACCCCCCACCACGCGTCCGTGCTTACTCGGCCGCCGGCTAAACAAGTCCGAACCTGTCGATTTACTCGAGTTCATTAGTTGGCGTGAAAATGTCGTTTCGCTGGAGCGAGGAAACCACTTTAATACTCGACTGTAATGCGAACGATTTTTAGGCAGTAGCGAATAGTTTAGCTACTAAATTACTCGCTACTAGACTAAAATACTAGCCTAGTCCGAACAAGCCTTAAGTGATGGCGGCGGCGCACTCCCGCCCGTACATAGGTACTGTTGCGGGACGAATAGAGTCATTTGCCGTAGTACCAGAGGACCATTAAGTATTTAGTCCATTATTCTTTCTAAACTTTATTCATTTTGACGCTTTCCGAATTTTATCTCATTAGCCATAAAGGTGACAGCAGGGTGTCATCTATTGGGTATTTGCGTACCGAACACTCGTACGTTTACCTTACCTATATAAAATCCTGTAAAAGGAAGACACAGACTAAACCTTGATGCCTGATTCATGTCTGTGTATAAATCCGAAGATTTACCCTCAAATGATGGAAACGATTTTACCTGGCTACAAATAAATTACTAGCAAAAACTACCACGTTTTATAGTCATCGCGTTGCACCTTAATAGAAGGGAGTAAGGATAATTATCATTTGGTTTCGTACCGCTATATCATTGGTAGTTTTCATTGAGCATTGCTGGCACGTACATATCAATCATAAGTCAACGCGCTTTCAACGCAGAAAATAGTAAAAACCTGGCCAAGAGCGTGTCGGACACGCTCGAAATAGGGTTCCGTAGCCATTACGAATAAATTAAGTAATATTTTTCTAAGGATTTCGTATTTCGTAAGGAATATACCAAGTTTAGGTATATTTTATACCTTGGGCTGCTATTTACTCTTAAACTACTAATAATTCTCAAGAAAACTTAACCGTTATAGTCTTCCTTGTAAGTTTGATATACTTACTACCATCCTGATTTTTTTCAAATTTTTCCACCCACCGGTTTAGATTGAAGAGGGGGGGGGGGGCGCTCGATTTTAATGAAAATTAGCACTTTTAAGTTGAATAGGTATTTTGCAAACAAATCACTAAATCGAAAAATCGTTTTAGCAGCCCCCTAATGGTTTTTAAAGACATATCCAACGATACCCCACACTACAAGGTTGGATGAGAAAAAAAAATCACCGCCACTTTACGTCTACAGGAGGTTCTCTAAAAAAAATTTTTTTGTACCATTTCGTCGGCATATATATTCATGCAAAATTACAGCTTCATAGCATTGATAGTCCCTGAGCAAAGCCGCGGACGGACAGGCAGACAGACAGACAGACATGGCGAAACTATAAGGGTTCCGTTTTGCCATTTTGGCTACGGAACCCTAAAAAGTGCTGGTGAGTAAGTATTTTTCTGACGGTTCCGTCATAAATACGTGCGAACAGCTCATGTTATATGGAACTTTTTCACTGCAAAGTGGTCGTCGCTGTACCAAAACTTGCCATCTTTAATTTTAAGTCATCAGCAATAGACCATTTATTTCAGGCAACATGGCCCATATAATAAATACCTTACCGACTAACATACATATCATCCCAGCCTATATACGTCCCCTGCTCTCAGAACAAGAGGGCTTGGGCCATAGTTCCCACGCGGGCCCAATGCAGATTGGGAACTTCGCACGCATCATGAATTGCTTCGCAGGTTTGTGCAGGTTTGCTCACGATGTTTTCCTTCAAAAAATTCAAATGTAATTCCGCACATGAATTTCGAAAAACTCAGAGGTGCGAGCCGGGGTTCGAACCCACGACCCTCTGCTTGAGAGGCGATAGGTCAAACCACTAGGCCACCACGGCTTTACATAATAACATGCATATAATAATAAATAAAACAATTACGTGGCTGGAACTCCGCAATGTCTTCTCGTCCAAAATTCCTCAGTCGGCGAAGATGCAACGAACGAACGAAATTCTTTAACCACTTACATTATGGATCCGAGACGTGGTGCTTTACTATAGACCTTATACATAGGCTAAGAGTTGCTCAGCGAGCTATGGAGAGAGCTATGCTTGGGGTTTCTCTACGGGATCGAATCAGAAATGAGGAGATACGTAGAAGAACGAAGGTCACCGACATAGCCAAGCGAATTAGCTCGTTGAAGTGGCAATAGGCAGGCCATAGCCAGCCAGTCAGACGACCAGATGGCCTAGTGGTTAGAGAACCTGACTACGAAGCTTGAGGTCCCGGGTTCGATTCCGTGTCGGGGCAATTTGTATGAAAAATACGAATGTTTGTTCTCGGGTCTTGGGTTTACTATGTATTAAGTATGTATCTATCTATATAATTATATTTATCCGTTGCTTAGTACCCATAACACAAGCTTTGCTAAGCTTACTTTGGGACTAGGTCAATTGGTGTGAATTGTCCCGTGCTATTTATTTATTTATATAGCACGGATAACATGGTCGTTAGGGCCGAAAGGTTCCGAGTGGAGACCTCGGATCGGCAAGCGCAGCGTAGGAATTCCACCAACGAGATGGACGAATGACCTGGTTAAAGCCGCGGGTTCACGGTGGATGTAGGCCGCTGCCAACCGGAGCAACTGGAGGTCTATGGGGGAGGCCTATGTCCAACAATAGACGTCCTACGGCTGAGATGATGATGACGTGGCTGGTAACGAGGTCCTTGACGTCATATTCGTCTGCGGCATGGTGCCTCAGAACCGTAACACGACGTACATTATACAGCGTGTCAAGTATTTGGACGTTTACCTTGTTGAACAGTGAAGGTCTGCCTTAAGCAATATTATGACATATTTGTTTGATAGCAACACTGGTTTTGACTCTTCGCTGTCATTCCCTCTTCTACAAAAACGACCCGGCCATGACGGACGATATTTTATACTTTATCTCAGTAATACCTGTATTGTGTTTTAATAGTCTCTTACAACTGTTCGAATACAATATAATGTGATGCAAGAATCATAGTGCTTTATTTACACGCCTGTGCCTCTCTCCGTTTCCATTCTTTGTTTTTGAAATAATCATGTATGTTAGGAAGAACATATGTGATTTTCCCACTAACGTCGATAAGCCAAAGGCTACTAGAAACACAGGGAAGCTTAAAGTTCCATCTTACAGACTGGCTAAAACCAAAAAGTCTTTTCTGGGAAATTGCATACGTTTTTATATAATAAAATTCCAAAAATATTATAAATGAAACTGATACAAATTCAGATCTCTATTGTCAAGAGACATTAATATCAAAGGCGTATTTAAAGTTAATGATTATATCATGGACAGGGATATTTGGAAATAATTCCGTCCGCTTAGCGATCCCTTCAAATAGCGAACCTACTGTGTTTAAAAATAAAGTTGTGTTAAATACTTGTGATGTATAGGTACTATGGCCTGCAAAAGTCGATGGACAATTCCAAAACATAATCGTCTGACGGAGAAACAGCGCCATCTATGTGTTTGAAGTGTATTAGCGGTATTTACTTATTTACTAACTTAGTTAGTTTATTAATATCTCACTAGATGGCGCTGCGCTGACCTTAAAAAATATTTTTACTCATGTTAGAAATTTATATTTCGCTGCCGTAGTAACTAAATTATATGTCCCTGCCTGGGTGGACACCGTGGGATGATACCGCGAATCGCGTAACGACATTTCTGTCTCTTTCGTACTTATCGTAAGAGAAGGAGAATATTATTATTCGCATTACTATCGTTCTTGTTCTTCTTTGGTGTGTGTGAAGTTCCAATCCGCACTGGGCCCGCGTGGAAACTACGGCCCAAGCCCTCTCATTCTGAGAGGAGGCCTGTGACCAGCAGTGGGACGTGTATCTATAGGCTGGAGGCTGATGATAATGAATTCTTTATTTATGATGACCCATGTTGCGAATGAGTGTCAACTTTAGTAATCTCCAAATCTAGCAGTAAATTTACAAAAACACAAACTCAATATTATCGCCTGGTGGGATTTGAACTTGTGACATACGAACGAAGAACGAAGTTCATAACCACTTGACCATATTACTGTTTCATAAGCGATGAAAATCGGATCTATATCGGGTCGTCTTAAAATTAATCGGTAAGTCATGCGTGTTTAACGAAACTTAAAGAGGGTAGATTGAAGATCTTCAAACTACCAGGCTAAATTTTTACAAAGATTTTGCTACTTGTTCAGCTGCTTGCAACATCGTTTGATCGTCTCTTTCAAGTTGAATCTGCTGATTATCGTAATTATTCTTTAAAATGTGTTCTCATCGCAATATTGAGATGGTTAAAAGTTGTGAAATTATTAATTTATATGAAGAAGGAAAAAATATGTCGGAATTTTTAGAGAAATGTTAATGTGAGTTTTTTTTGGTTACGTTCATCCTACCAACTTCTTCATTAAAATGATATCTACGTTATATTATTTTATGTTTATTTATATTGTTACAGATAAAAAACAGTTATATTGTGCAAGACTGCTTTAATCAACACAAAAATAATGTTAAAGTCGTTCCTTGGCCTGCCAGATCACCGGATTTAAATCCCATTGAAAATTATGAGTTGTTATTAACCATGTCCAACGTTGGGATAACAAAAATAAGCGAACTCCGGAAACGTTAGAAGCCCACTGTGTAAAAATAAGGGACAGTATTCGCGGCTCTAATATGTGTGAAAATCTACTAGCATCGATGCGATTCTTTTTGCAAGCAGTTATCGACATCATGGTGTTACAACAGTTATTAAAATAAATTGATAGTTACGTGTAGACCGGTATATATACTCAAACAATTATGTTATAATAAATATATAAGGTGCGGATATTTTCAGGGTATGTAATTAATAACCTAATAATTAATTATACACATAAATTATTTAAGTATAGTGTGGTAATATTTTTTTGCTTCATACAAAAATACCATTCCGTTCAAAAAAATTCATCCTCGCATTAACATTAAATTAACTGTATTTTTTTTAATTTAATTTAATTGAAACCAATTAACGACGATGCAAATAATCGATCCTTAAATATCCGCATCTGATTTCCTAGCACACTGTATTATATGAACCAAAATATTTATCTTTATTTGTGATCCTGTAGGAATCACTTTGTTATGAAAGTAATTATTTGATTATTATGAACAAAAACTTTTAATTATACCTTGATAGTTTTGTTTACTTATGTGAGATAAGTGTGAAAGTTCAATATATGACTGTAATCTTATTATAACTGTCAGTAACACACTACAGTGGATCTACGCCATCAATTATGATAGTAAATGTTAAAACTGGAAAACTTCAATTATTATAGTTATAACGCGTACGAGTCTTATGATAACCCGTCTCAGGTTATAATTTACTTTCAAATACTATTTTTTATTGTGGTTCAGCTTCAATCCTCTTTCCAGAAACGGAAATGAATACTTAAGCTAAAAGCCTCAATAAAATTTTAAAATACAACTTTTGATCAGGTGCTAATAAAATAACTGAAAACCTCACACGACACACAGAAAATATTTTTTCATTTTTTTAAGTTAGTTGTTTGAACATCCCTAAAACATTTAATTGGCGTATGAATTCGTAATATTTAGACTGGGCACAATAAAAAAAGAATTTAAACTCAAACACTACCTGATTTAAACATAGTGTAATCGATTCTACTCTGGATTCTGCGCAAACTACTTTCTTGTTTTCAGTTATTTAATTAATATATAGTATTATAATAACTGCGTCAATATTTAATGAATAGAAATATTGTTTTAGGAATAAAAATTTTATGTTTAAACTTCAAAACGTGTATTTCTGTTTGTTGCAACGTTACCTTTTTCAGAGTTTTTTTTTATTTCCATATCAGTTATCTACAAAATTAAAATAAAACTTAAAATAAAATAAGAACAAAAAACAATTCTGATATGTAGGATACGAACTTATGATCATTTACGAGTTTATCTAAGCAGCCGACCAACTCAGCTATCGGACATTGCTTTTACGGGGAAAAATATCGATCATATCATAATAACTGTTTAACAGCGCCATCTAGTTCATTCTTGTGAACACCTAACAAATCGTCAAACTCGTGTTTCAAACGATTATAGAACGTAAGGTGTCCATCCCTTATGCAGCCATTGTACATAATCATTTAGTAATATTGTAAATCTGTTTTTAAAAAATATATATATACTCGTGAGTTTCTTGCCGGATTTTCTCAGCAGAGGTTTTTCCAACCGGTGAGTAGTTTTTTTTTGACATTCTAAGGCTGGTTTATATCTAAATTGAATAAGATAATTTTGACTTTTTGCTTTTGACTTTTATTTCTACTCGACAACAGAAAATTCTATCATACCTTACCTACTCGTTCGTACCTGGGGGCCAATTACGAAAATCGAAGTTCGTATCGTACCGTCCCCCTCACTCTTGTATCAAATAATTTGGCGTCAACGGATTTGTTCTCTGATACTGCTGTTAGATATTTTAATAATACCTTTTCGGATCTAAATGTAAAGTATATTAAAAGTATTTGTTTCTTTTTAGATTTACTTTTTTTGAATTTATGTTGCCTTCCGTGAAGTCGCCAAGCGGTCTCAGCGGAAGACCAGCGTTGCCTCTACGGCCAACACTATGCTGAGCTGAGACCGTTTCGCGATTTCTCAAATACTGTCATTAATATTTATTTTATACTTGTTTTATTTTGTGTACTTATAATATGTAATTTGCGAATTAGCGAATAAACATTTCTATTCTATTCTATTATATAATAAAATCGAAATCTCTCCCTGGAACCCAGACAAGTAAGTACATTGGGAACAAGTGACGTGCCCCGGGAATGCTAAGTCGCCGTTTCCAGTACCCTCACGTATGCCGCCGATCGCTAAATAGCTTCAAGGGCGCGGAACCCCACAAATATTCCGATATCCTGTACCAATATAAAGGTGGCTTGTAAGTTTGTTTATCTGTGAATAACATTGATTTTTGGGCCAATCAACTATTTTACCGACACTTTGGACGTCTCCTGCGTTACCAAAAAAACGTACTTCCAACAAGATATTTCAGGGTTTAATAGGTTGAACTTACGTAGGATGGCATGTATTCATGTACACCATCTATTAAATTACAGAAAAAACATGTTTACTTACAAAAATCTGCAATTGTTTGAAAAATGTCGCGGACAGATTAGTGTGGGTAAAAAAGTTGATTGGCCCTTTTGAGAATAAATAGCACGTAACTGCATTTTGTATCAAAGCGGGCAGACGAGCGTAAAGATCATGATTGGCAGCAACTACTGCAGCCCATGGAGACCCGCAATACGGGTACTTATCGCAAGTGATTTGAGATGCTGGCAGATTCGTTTTTTAAAAATTTCTAAGTTGTACCGCTCCGGCAATGCGATCCAAGGAATTAATTAATTATGCTAAATAATTCTCATGTCTGAGTATTGTTAAATCTTTTATAACTCTTTATTTTATTAAACCTACACAGCCAAAGTCGCGAGTTAAGACTAGTTTAGAGTTTCATTTATAAATTTGAAGGCTGCTGGTTAACGTCAGGTAGTGCGGCCGAGACGCCTGCTAATGGCATATTAAGGCTTTATGAGAAATACAGAGGACTTGATATACTATTACCATTATTGAGGACTTTATATATTATTTCATATTTTGTATTTGAACTATTTTTTCACACCTCTCCTTCAGAAAAGTAACTTTTCCTCCCTGACGAGAGGGAGCAAAGTTCAACTTTTCTGTTCAAGGCTTATCTAAGTGTTTTATTGCAAATATCATTTTATTTAAGTTGATAATTGTAAAGCCACGCCATTTTATATGCTGGTTGTTCTTTAGTAATATTTAGTTTTTTTTTTCAAGTTTCTTAATGCTCGGTGTGAAAATTGTATGTCCACACCTCTCCTTCAGAACTTTCCTCCCTGACGAGAGGAGCAAAGTGCAACTTTTCTGTTCAAGGCTTTCTAAGTGTTTTATTGCAAATGCCATTTTTTGAAGTTGATAATTGTAAAGCCACGCCATTTTCTTTGCTGGTTGTTTTTTAACAATGTGTAGAATATTTTTTTTTTTAAGTTTCTTAATGCTCGGTGTGAAAAGTTGTATGAGCCACTCGGGAGCAAAAATATTTTCATCTTGGGCGTTAACACTTTAATCCTTCATTACGCTCAGGATTCTACTTTAGAATCCCTCGCTACGCTCAGGATTCTATTGTAGAATCCTTCGCTACATTATGGATTCAATGTACGCCCTCGCCGTAAATACACCATTTTGCTCCTTTGTGACACAAATAACTATTGTAACTTTCGTGCGTAACTATTATGTGTGTGTTGAATAAACTTTTTTCATGCATTCATTCATTCACTTCAAAAAGGAAGAGGTTTTATGTTCCACTGTTTGTATTTTTTTATGTATTTTATTGAATCAGGCGTTATTTTGCGGAGTTTCATATCAATGAACTATAGTAGATTGATAACCAAGGGTGGAAAGTGAACCATTTCACCCGAGATATTTTTGGCGCTCGAACGAAGTGAGAGCGCCAATAGTTCGAGGGGAAATGGGTAATTTCACCCGAGTTAGACATTCTACTTTTCATTTCGACTGTGAGGAAAGTAAAATACTACACGCACATTTTATAAAAGAAGCATATTAATAAATAAGAGTTAAAATTTCAAATGGATGTTCGGCGTTCAATCTTCAGTGTTGTATATAAGCTCCTTGGTCACGTCACGACGTGCATCTAGATGGCCATGCCGAAACGTGAAAAAAAAGTGTCACACTATCATGGCATTATGGCGGGCAGCAGAATGGAAGAATTATTTTAAATGTTGATTTTCTGTAATTGCGAAAAAAAATAGACCAACTGTAAAATATTTTTAATGAGACCTATATAGAACGTAATAAACCGAATCGTAAAAATAAAAAAAAAACTTTCCACCCTAGAGATGAAAACGCAATTTTCTACCCGGCTATCTACCCATGAAAATTAAACTTTCCAAACAGGAGAGATGAAAAAATAATATCTTTGCTCACCCGCGACCTTATAATAATAATAGGCCTTGACATCTTTTACAGATGATCTAAGTAGCATCACGACAACACTTAAGTAGTCTTGCGCTCGTGACTAAATAGGCCGATTCGGGACAGATCCCCGGCCGGACACGCGACAAGTGTACTCCCCCCCAGGTGGTCGGGGGTTGATGGCCTGCTCGAGACGCCTCGTGCGCTTTTCCTTTAGCATGTGAAACCAGTCGTCATCATGTAGTGTACACACTACACTGACGCGTTTCAAACAAACCAGAGCTCATCTTCAGAGCAACACAACCGTGCACCATGCTACCAGATGTTAGACTCTAACATCTGCTCTTCAGTCTAACATCTGCTAGCATGGTGTACGGTCTTCTTGCTAGATCGACAGCGCACGCGTGAGCTTTGGTGCGGGCTTGCAAAAGCTTTGATTTATGCAAAAGGTACTGAAAAACACATTGCTTTCAACTCAATATTATAATTAAAATAAAATAAATATTTACACAGAAGTATATCTACATGATCGCCCCTACTAAAATTTAAAAATAACCTAATTAAAACAATTAATTATAACTTGAATCTCATTCATTCTTGGATTTAAAATTCCTAAACCTTGCAAAAAACGATTTTATGCCCTCGATATACATGTAAACATTGATTATACCACATATTGTGTATATTACTAGCGTCGAAAAAAGTAAGTACATACATACATACATTTTATTTTAGCATTATACCTTATCACTTATTAATTTACCATTTGCCTATATATTCTCTAAATTAATCGAATCAATAAATATTTATTTATGCATTCCAAATTTCATAGCACAAGCACAAGCTTTTTTATAACTTTTAATTTAACTCATAATGTTTTCCATTTTCATCTCTGGTGTATTTCTTAAAACGAAATAATCTTCAGTTTGATTTAAGTTTGCTTAGCACTTAACCCAAACCTCTTTAACAAATATTTTAACTGCTTCCAAAGTAAATTCATACAATTTGACTGGAAGGTTTAATCTAAAACTCTCTTAATTCTTACATAAATAATCCTTTAAGAGACAAATTCAATTTTAAATAGAAAGCTATATATTATGACTCCGACGTAATAAAAGAAAGACACCAATTAACTAACGTATTAACATTACTTTTAGGTATTATATTCTGATAACCGTGTCAAATTTTTGGTTCTACTCAAACATGAGTGAACTGGTGTCTTTCATTAACTACAAAATAAATTATCGTACACCTTGTTGAGCAATTTTTGAGAAATTGATAAATATATACATAAAATATACCCTAAGTGCATAAGTTATCTTGATTGAAACGACATTTGATACTTACAGACGGACGTACAAGGTGAAACTAAAAACATACAACCATTGCGATAACACCCATACTATCAGAAATTATAATGATTTTTTCATACGCACTTCTCTTTGTAATAATGTACAGTCAAAAAAACTGAATGGAACCTTCAACCTACTGATGTAATATTCACATTATTTGCATTCAATAGGTACATCCACTGAAGCTATCATAGCGACTTTGATTATGAAAAGTTCCCATCCTGGTACGCGATTTCGCTTCCTTGACTGTATACTGATGAGCAAAAAGGTACTGAAAGGTTTATGCACTAAAAATAAAAAAAAATTGTTCTATAGGGTTTTCATTGAAGTTATCTAATCTCCGGTACTACATGTTCTTAAAGCATCTTTTAAGCGTCAGACACAGTTTCCACTTCAATAACATGTATATGCATTTTCTTCTTATGTATTCCATCAAATTCCTTCTGTATTTCCTCATAAGTCTTCCCTTTCGTCTCAGGGACAAAGAAAAAAATAAATATGGTAGCCACGATACATGTGACTGCAAAGTGCCACAGAGTCCACCCCAGGCCAACAAGATCTACCAAATTCTGGTACAACTTTGTAGCACCAAAAGCAAGAAACCAATGGAAACCAGCAGTGATCGCTGAAGCTCGCCTCGTTACATTTGATGGAAAGATCTCTCTCAGCATCAACCAAGGAATAGGACCTACTCCCATGGCGTACACAGTCACGTAAATACACAAATTAAACAGAGGAACCCAACTGGTCTGGAGATTAGCCGCCTTTACATGGTAGTAAATAGCTAAAGAACCTAAGCTAAGTGCCATTGAAATGAAGGAAGTCATGAGAAGAACTCGTCTTCTGAAAGACCTGAGAAGCATAGTTGAGAAATAGGTTGAAGACACTAAGCAGAAACCCAAAATGATTGCAGCTCCTGGTGGATTTAGTGAAATAGCAAACATTTTAAAGATCTTCTCGGCATAGAATAGAACCGGATATATACCGCTCATCTGTTGGAATATCATAAGACCATAGGAGACCACTAGAGCTTTCGCTGTTGACCTAGTCAGGAAGAGTTGTTTGAAGGTTACTTTATTTCTGGCGTAGTTCCTGATATGTTCCTTCATGACCTTGAGTTCTGCGTCGACGTCGTTATCGATGCCTCGGAAGTAACGGAGGGCTGATGTGGCTTCACTAGTCTTTCCTTGGGACATGTAGTAGGCTGGAGACTCGGGCAAGAAAATGAAGGCTACGAAGAAGGCAACTGGTATGCTGGCGCAAAGGACAGAGAGCCATGATGTACTTTGAACCATACCTGTAAATAATAAAATATACTTTGATGTCATCTCGATTAAGTTTGTGTTGGTATGAATTTCTCTCACATTTCTAAAACTTCCGTGAACCCTATTTTTGTACAATAAATAAATAATATAAATAAATACCATGGGACACTTGACACCAATTGACCTAGTCCCAAACTAAGCACAGCTTGTACTATGGATACTAGGCAACGGATAAACATACTTATGTAGATAAATACATACTTAAATACATATTAAACATCCAAGACCCGAGAACAAACAAATATCTGCCCCGGCCGGGAATCGAACCCGGGACCTCAAGCTTCGTAAACAGGTTCTCTTAGCCATCCGGTCGTCAAGAGAAAAGAGTAAAGAGGTTATACCTATTCTTCTGCTCATTATCATCACCACATCCGTCAAACATCGTGAGGAAACCTGCACAAACCTGCGAAGCAATTCAATGGTGCATGTGAAGTTCCCAATCCGCACTGGGCCCGCGTGGGAACTATGGCCCAAGCCCTCTTGTTATGAGAGGAGGCCTGTGCCTAGCAGTGGGACGTTATAGGCTGGGATGATGATCCGTCAAACACGTCCTCTACCCCAAATCCAAGACGATATTAAGATCATTTGTGCCACCCGCACCCAATATCTTCCCACAATCTAAACCAACTGGTCCATCCACCTTCGCTTCAAAGGACCATCAGGCCTGCTCCATAGCTCTACTCACCAATGATGTAACCAAACAGCACGCCTCCAGCGAAGTGGACGTGGTAGAAGTTGGCAAGCGTAGGCCAGAGCTGCTTCTCCGCGATGTCGGCGACATAGGGCGGGATGGCCACGCTGAAGGCGCCCACAGCCACGCCAGCGACAAACCGCCCCACATACAGGCCGTACACGTTTGGACTAGAAAAAAGAAAATTAGTTTTGAATTAATCAAGCCTGTATCCCCTAACTCGACATAAGTTTCCTCTCAAAATAGGGCTTGGGCTATACTTATTTGTAGAGTCCAGTGAGGATTGAGAACTTGACACAAGATATACTCATGGGCGTCGCCAGGGAGAAGTAGTGAGGGGTAGCTGGCCCCCCTCCCCCCTCTAGAGATTCTAAAAAACTTGCCAAATGTAAAGCAACCAAACCAGACCGAAGTCTTTGACTGTCAAGTAAATAAATACCTACAGTTCATACTTTTCTCACAACGCCATTGGATACTATTAAAGTGCTTTAGCAATAAATTGCTATCATTTCAGGCATACACAGGCAAGGATTTTAGATACAAATACCTTGGGCTGCCGATTCCTTGTGCGCTCAGTGCGGACTAGGAACTATGCACATCATCTCAACAGGTTTCCTCATCCTGTTTTTCTACACCAAAACCCTCAAGAAAAGATTTCAAGCGTAATTTCGGACATAACTACACGCGGGTATCAGATTCGGTTCTGGATCCCATTATCCCGTAAAATTTTTACAATACATATCCTTTACCACCTCAAAAAAAATGAGTCTCTTTACAGGATTCCTACTTTCGGGCCCAACGCATTGATGAACTTTTTTATATTCAAGCCGACACACGAGCACACAATTTATCTGGTGTTGATAGATTACTTACAACATCATTGAGACTGCTCGTGTGTTGAAGACCTTACAAGAAACGTTACGCTTGACTCCAGCACTCAGTCTATTCTAACGACTTTTTTCTTCTTCAGATCTTTCAACTTTACCTGGAAGCGACGAGGATCCAAGACACGACCAGGGGCAGTGCTAGGTATAACAGCGTCTTCTTACGACCGAAGTACTCCGAAATGAGCCCAGCAGGCACGGAGCCGAATAAGGCCCCCAGGCAGAGGAGGGAGGCCACCCAGGACGCTTCGTATTCAGTAATCTGGTGAGAAAACCCAAGATTTACTTTAAAATAATGGCATTATTCGTACTCCTGACAAAAACACGCTTTCAAAACTGGAGCTCTTAGCATATAATGTATACTCGTAGTACAGTGAATATACTACAGAGTAGAGTGCAATGTACAGTACCTACTTCTATTTTCACAAGATACTTACGATCTTTCAAATATTTTCGATTGGTTTCTCTCTGTATGAATATTAGCCATCCTAAAAGATTACGGCCATGTTCGAAAGGAAATCTCTCTTTAATCCCACCTTGTGGTCACATTTGGTAGCTAGCTATGCAATTTCCCAGAAACGACTTTATGGTTTTAGCCAGTCTGTAAGATGGAACTTTAAGCTTCCCTGTGTTTCTGGTTGCCTTTGGCTTATCGACGTTAGTGGGAAAATCACATACGTTCTTCCTAACATACATGATTATTTCAAAAACATAAAGCGATGGCAGGATTAGGATACCTGTTTCCTTAAAAAAATATCTTAAAGATTCACGCGTCTTCTAATTATAAATTGCTCTAATTGCTCTCTTTTATAAGATAAAAATTGACTCAATGTCTGCAGCAGATCCCCATAAAATAAGGCCGTACGAAATAATGCTATTAAAGCATTTTTGCAACTTGATAGTAAAATTACATAAACCACGTGGAGACAACTTGCGCATTAAAAAAATTCAGACACGAGAGCAATATAGAATTTTGTGATCACTGTTCACTGTTAAGGTTAATCGCCGCATAAAACACTATCAAAATTATACTTCAACTAGCCAAAGAAACAGAAATAGCAAAATTAGATATTGTCTACATCCGCCATGTTCGAATGCTACAAATAGAATCCAAGGGAAACCTCACAACAGTCGAAACACAATTTAAATATACATATAAGATATATATATAATGCAGCTGCTGTTCTACACTTTACCAGCGTAAACAATCAATTACCGAGTTGCGAACTATCTCATGTCCAGTAATTACCTTCCGCTAACTTTTTATGCGGCTTCGGAATCCATCTTCATTATAGAAGTTTGGTGCACCGAAGTTGGTAATACGAAAGGTTTTTATGGAGAAAGGCAAATACGAGTACTGTTTTTGTGAATGAATAAGTCCGAGTTTGAGGGTTTTGTTTAGATAAGTGAAGTATTTTTATAAGCGTACTTTAACGTGATTTGTAAAGTACAAGTACATACAAAAACAATAATAAAAAAAACTTTTGAATGTACTAGGTAACAAACTACATACAATGACTCTTTATTGTACTTATACCACAAATAGTTGTTAAGTAACAAGAACCATTCAGAAGTTATTTTTAAAATTATATCCACCACAAAAGAAAAAAAACTTTTTTGTCCATCTCTCCGTCTGTCTGTCTATCCGTCTATCAAGAACATTTTTCTCAAGAATGCGTAGACGTATCAAACTGAAATTAATATCAAATACTCAGGTCTACTACCTCCTGAAGCAGTGAAACGATTAAACTTCTAAGTCATTGCAATCAAAAGATACACTCGTTACGCATAATATCAAAAAACTCAAAGATGTGAGCCCGGATTTGAACCCACGATTCTGCTCGAGAGGCCATAGGTCAAACCACAAGGCCACCTAGGCAACAGGCTGTCACATGTCACAAGGCAAGATAAATTATTTTACGTACGCTCAGTCTTGAATGGGTTCCATTGGTCTGGACCACTACATCAGTTGCACCCACCCTTGCCAAATTGTCGACCTGGAAAAAAAGTTAAAATGTGACATCAAATTAAAAAAATATTAGTTAAAATCAGAGGCCTTATTATTTAACACACTTGAAATCCCAATCTTTTCCACTTCTTTCCGTCACACGGTATAAGACGAGGGTAGAAAGAGATGGCGTATACGATCGCAAATGTCAGCGTGTTAGACATTACGGACAGATCTCTCACTTTGCCGGTCCCAGTCCCAGTCAAGGTGATTTTCCACCGGCGAGGCGAGACGAGACGAGAATTGAAATTTGTATGGCAGCGCCCGCGGCGGCCCGCGGCGGCTCGCGGCGGGCGCGCGAGAATGCATACAAATTTCAATTCTCGTCTCGTCTCGCCTCACCGGTGAAAAATCACCATCACAGATCAAAATAGTAATACAAAATAAATAAATACATAAATAAAACAAAATGAACTTAGTCACGTCCGTCCGACCTACATTTAATTTGTAGACCTCCAGTTACAGATCCACCTCTGTAACGCTGGACCACCACGCTGATGACGGTGCTATTGAAATTATCGATCTCATTGTAATAAAAATCCATTACGATTCCAAAACACGCGTTTTCCCAGAGATTGGACCAAACTAGATCGATTATTCGTCCCAGAAAGCCCATCATCGTGAGGCCTATGCGTCTGTTCCAGACGAATTTTGGCGTGTTGCATGAGCACAACGTCTTTGGTGGCTGACTAGACCGATGCGAGAGCGGCATGTTCGTCCACAGGCCAGACAAGAGAAGTCCACACATAGTAAATTTCAAAATGAATTAACTATACAGCGTGTATTTTTGATACTACCTCAAACTTTAAGGGCAGTTAATGAAGGCCCTAATAATCACATTTTATTATGTTTTATTAAAAATTTTAGACTTATTATTTTCCTTACAAAATTAAATAGCACGCAATGTATCACTACGCAATACTACTTTGTTTTTATTCTAAACGTCGTACTTGTTGACGTGACAGCTGTCACAGAACGCTTCTCTCTCGTATCAAATTATTGTACGCATTACATTGCTGCTCCAAAATATTTCAAAAATTAATTACACTCTGGTAGTTAATTCTAAATTAACAATTTGTTTTGATATCGGTTCACAGCACTTAAATCTGGCCAATCAACTTTTTACCGACACTAATCTGTCGCGACATTTTCAAACAATTGCAGATTTTGTAAGTAAACATGTTTTTTCTATAATTTAATAGATGGTGTACATGAATACATGCCATCCTACGTAAGTTCAACCTATTAAACTGTGAAATATCTTGTTGGAAGTACGATTTCTTGGTAACGCCAGATACAATTTGGTAACGCAGGAGAAGCCCAAGTGTCGGTAAAATAGTTGATTGGCCCATCTTCGTCTGGTAACAGTTTGAGGTAGTATCAACAATACACGCTGTATAAATAATTTAAAGATATTAAGATATTCTTTGAGTTTGTATGCACCTGTGGCGTAGAGGGAACATTTTCTAAATGTACGGCTGTACCCGTTTATGCCCAAAAATATTTTTTCTTTCACGGAAAGCGGTAGAAAAAAATGCAAACACTAGATAACCGTACACTAAATAAATACATAAAATGTTCAATCATAAACTAAAGAAACCCCGCGTCGTGCTTTGTATGTAAAATATTACCATGTTTATAGTTTAAACATTGTAATATTTTCACACATTTTTACTGGCAACATTGTAATACCAAACTCAATTTTGTTAATGGCATTGCAGTTTTCAAATATGAGGCGCTATAAATTAAAACCTTAAAACCTGAACGTTGCAACGGACTGCAGTGGATTTATTTTTACATATCACACTCTTTATTAAAATTGCTTTAGCTCAGCATTATTGTATTGTATTATTTATCTCTTTATTGTGCATGAAACACATGAAAATAACAGTTAACAATGGAAAGAGATGTACAAAGGCTCCCTTATTCCCTTAAAGGGACAAGTTTTTTTTTTCATTTTCAAAACAAGAGTAAGTTTGCAATATTAGTATAACTTAGTATAACTTACATACTTTTATGTTTGTTGGGTGCCTTAGAACTCCGAATGATCGATTTGGAAAATTCTTGTTTTGTTCAAGAGTGTGTACTTATTTCTCGCTTAGGATCATTCTAAATGGAAGATAAATAAATAGCTAACCATAAGGAAGGTAATAGTATATTTTTTATCGAGGGACTAAAATACGCCAATATATACCCGAGGTGGTTAGCCACCCGAGCTTTAGCGAGGGTGTCTATTTATCCGAGGGCTTTTGACTTTTAGTTTCGAGGTGAAAACTCTATTTTTCACTTCGATTGCGAGAAAAATCAATTTAATTTAATCGTTTATGATTTACGCTCTACAAGAATTTCAAAGTTTTTGCGGTATATTTTTTTCCAACCAGACACAGATATAACAAAATGGTCCATACACAAACTGGATAAATAATAAAAAAGCATAGAACTAAGACCACGTAGACTAAGAACGTAACATTTTCGTCGTGAAAATGGTCCACACACCATCTTATTTTATGCCAAAAACTAAGCAAGTACTGGCTGTTTGAGTTTATCTAAGTCACTCGAAATAATTAAAAAAATAATTATTTTCAATCCCTAGGGACTAAAGTACTCAATTTACGCCCGCCTCGTAAGAGCATGAGAAGTGAAAAGTTATCTTGGCCCCTTGGGTGAAAATATAGGATGGAATGTAGGCGCAGTAGTTTCAGATAAAAGGAGTACGGGTGCAATTCTCATTTATTTCTGCACGGGCAAAGTCACGGGCAAAACTAGTATTCCAATAAACGTAAACAAAAACCTACTAAATCAAACTACAAAAGTTTCTACGGAGCACTTGAGCCGCATAAGCGTCAAACTGCAGTGCGCATTTCTGTCCCCTGCAACCTTAAACAAGCCAATTCAAAACTCTTAAAACTATCACCATAAAGTTGCATAACGCTTGCACTAGCTGTAAGGAACAAAGTGGTTATAAAGTAGCGATATCATAATTCAGCATGTCACCGCATGCGGGCGATGTCGCTTCGGCAAAGTTCGGCAAAGTTCGGCCAAGTTAGTTCGGACAGTTTAAACGGCCTAGAAATATTCTGCGGGTTTCGGGTACATTTACATGAAGAAGTGCCGAAAGATACGCTATCTGTGCCGTAAAGTAGGATGGTTGAGTTGAACTTTGACACCCAAAATCCTACTAAATAGTATTTACAATATTATAAATGCGAAAGTTTCTGTTTGCTGAAAGAAAGAAAATATTTATTCGGCTGTTTCCACCAGAGCGGTGCTATGCGAGGACAGGTAAATGAAGCGTTTCTATTATTATTATTAGACGACCGGATGGCCAAGTGGTTAGCGAACCTGACTACAAAGCTTGAGGTCCCGGGTTCGATTCCCGGCCGGGGCAGATATTTGTAGGCTATTTGGGCTTTGGTGTTTAATATGTATTTAAATATGTATTTATCTATATTTTATATTATGTTTATCCATTGCCTAGTATCCATTGTACAAGCTTTGCTTAGTTTGGGACTAGGTCAATTGGTGTCAAGTGTCCCATGATATTTATTTATTTATTGGTTTATGGAAAATACATTCCTTGCAATACATCCTCGCACGTCTCTGGTAGAAACGCAGCATTATGATACGAGCTAATGGATGGAATCAAATCAACACACGAAAAACATTACCCACAAAACATGACGGAGAGGTTCTTTCTCATAACTGCGCGAATCAACTTTTTTACCGACACTAATCTGTCCGCGACATTTTTCAAACAATTGCAGTTTTTTGTAAGTAAACATGTTTTTTTCTGTAATTTAATAGATGGTGTACATGAATACATGCCATCCTACGCAAGTTCAAACTATTAAACCGTGAAATATCTTGTTGGGAGTACGATTTTTTGGTAACGCCAGAGACAATTTTGGTAACGCGGGAGACGCCCTAAGTCGGTAAAATAGTTGATTGGCCCAACCAAGAAATGATTTCTTTCACAACCTTTCCTGTTCCCACGAACAAGTAAAAGAAGTTAATAGAAACTTTCTTATAATAATTAAGTACCTAGGTGGCGCTTAAAATTCATCAACTCCGACCAAGGTTTGCCTCGTGAATACCAAGGAAGCTAGTTTGGGGGAAGTACAGACCGACAGTTTTTGAAAATGTTCAATTTAGTAAAAATAATACGGGTTACCATCATTGTCTCTGGTCTGTCCTGACGTCTGTACTTATTTCCTACTCCTGTAGTAGCTTTTACCCGCGGCTCCGTCTGCGAAAAATGAGTTTATCGCTATCCCGTGCTCCCTATGCAATTTCTCATGATAAAAATTATCCTATATCCCCGTGACTCAAACTATTCTATACCAAATTTTATCTAAATCGGGTCTTGAGTAATTGAGAAACATGTGGTCAGCTCAGCCGAGCGCTGCTGAGCTGTGTAGCCACACTGCTTTAAACTTTTTGGCCACTAGGTCTTAAAATTTTCTAGCTCTCTACTTCTCTTACACATTCAGTTCAATTTCTCACAAATTTTTTCAGATTTGATTTCAAAAATCGACCTTCAACGCTCAAAAACATCAATTAAACGGTTTCCCTAAATTAATTTATCACATTCGTTCAAGAACATAAATTCCTAGTTGATTTGAATACTCGTAATTATTTAAATTAGAACCCGGTGGAAGTATATGGCGCACAGATCGCTTCTCTTAATTCCTATAAATCCTATCCCTCAATGACTTTAATTTACAAATTTACATAGCCGAATACAATATGCACATGATATAGCGCCATAGGTAGTATGTGTTATCGGAAAATATTAAATGTACCACTACCGCCGAATAAAGTGAAAGGCCAGGTAAATAAGAGTGTGAATAGTTTATCATATTCTTCACATAGATGAAATTGTATTCACTGTTTTGTAACACTCGTCATCTACTTATAAAGGTCCATCAGCCAAATATGTGGTCTACCACCCTAAAGTTGATAATCGTTTGCATGTCAAAGAACAATAATTTCAATTGACGTGTCCGTCAACTTGAAAGTTCGACTTTAGCGACATACCCCCTTATTCATAAAACTGCCTATGTTAACAAATGCTTTGTCCCTTTCTAACAAATACAAATGCCGAAGTGACAGATAAGGACAAACGAATTTTAGCGGCATTTTAACTAAAATAGGTTTGATTGTCGTTTATAAATAAGAGGGATACTCATTTGATAGGAATTTGTTTAAAAATTGATAGACCACTTATTTGACTGATGGTACTTATAAGAGAGTGAAGTAAAAACTGACGCACTGACTGACAGACAATGCACAGCTTATATAAACCACTGGAGCTAGCGACTTAAAATTTGGCAATCTTGCTTTTCTTAAACTTAATTGGAAGGAGCTTGACCATATAATTTAATTATCCGCAGGTCTAGTCTCTGGCAAAAGCTAGCGTCATCCATACTTAGTATTATAAATACGAAAGTGTGTGTGTTTTTATGTTTGTCCGTCTTTCACGTCGAAACGGAGCGACTGATCAACGTGATTTTTGACATAGAGATAGTTTATGGGCTCGAGTGTCATAGGCTACTTTTTATCCCGGAAAAATGCAAGAGATTTTTTTATTTTTATTAAATCATGAAAGCGGAGTATTTGAAAAATAAAAATAAAGGGGCAAGTGATTTTTTTATGCTTGACCACGTTGCATGTGACCCCATCTCTCTCCTATAATATATATATCCATCCAGATGGATACCAAACACAATGTATAATTTAATCTGTGGACAAAAGTATTCCAAGCGTTTTTCCCGTCCAATAACCGCTGGTCAGTGTTGCCCGCGCGCAGACAGGAATGTACCCGCTTGATAATTTATCGGCGGCCGCTAATGAAAACATTATTTATGGCACCCCGGCTTATTACGGATCCTGGTCGCGGAACCCGACCTAAGTAATTATGAATTTATTTCAATTGCGGCAGCGCTAGTGTTAATGAAGCATGCAGGTGTTAAACATCAATGGACATAATAAAAATATTTATTACAGACGCTGCAATGAAGGTTACCCGTGATTTCGTCGGTGTAGAAATTAATGGAAATTCACCAACCTCCTTATAAGTTTTTACACGACTACAGCGTTCAAATTGTGCTTATTTTTCACCCCTTTGAACTAGACTAAAATATCGAAACTAGTCGAACCGTTCCTGCCTTATAATCGTGATTCTGTAGTTTTTTTTTCTTTTGTTAAATGTCTCACGGGAGTTTAAGTAATATTATCTTTAGAACTACTTAAAAAAAGTTATGTTACTTTTCTTAAAATTGTCTTAAAAACAAATGGCAACCCTACTCCCAAGTGACATCTGGATGTGCCGCTGGATCCAAAAAGAAGAGAAATTATTATGTTTAAGGATATCACTATTGAGTTACCATCATAACTAAAGCCGGTTCCAGGGTTATTTTATTGTTTCTTAATAATTTAACTTCAACTTTTTTCGTCGCTTTAGGTTAGCAACCATTACTGCCAATGACACCTGTCAGGCAGCAAAGTATACGTGTCAGACCGGTTAGTACAAGTTTTCTACATGGGGGTTGCCGAAGCAAGTTTGTTGCATATCAAGAATCTAAATAAACTAAACCGAAACCGGGAAGCTTCTTCGAAATTCGAAAATCGAAGTTCATATCGTACCATCCCTCTCACTCTGGTATTAAATAATATTAGCGTCAGAAGGACGGCAAGATAATTTGGCACTTCGTAATACCTATGTGCTACGATCGTTAGATCGTTACGCAATGTAATGCTTTACCGGCTGGGTCTGGTTTATTCCTGTAATTCTTTGGTTACGATTGTTTTTTTGGAGTCTTTTTGTACTTTTTATTTCAACTCCAAAAATTTGTTACTTTTACGGGTATCCCGTGAAACCATATCGGAAAGAATGTGACGTCTGTCGACGAAACATAGAAGTCGCTAGTGCTGCTGCTTAAGTAGCACAGTAGACATAAGTAACCTGAGATATGTATGCATAGGAAAAATTCGTGACTAGATTCCTGTCCAGCAGTGGTGTAGGGGTTATAGCACGCAGCACGGATTGCTGAGGGCCTGGGTTCGATTCCCAGTGCTGGTCTCTTTTTCTGGTTTTTCTGTGCATCCATGTCTCAGTTTGTATTTTCGAAATTCTTTGGTTACCTCTGGCTGCCCAGCTATGAGGAGTGGCAGCGCCGATGACGACCACGCCACGCTAACACCAGCGGCGAACGCGCCAAGGTTTACTGAAAGAAACCACACAGTTAATATACCTTTATTGAACACCACATAGTGAACAAGTAACAGTCTGAACATGAAACTACCGTGAGACTCACTCATCGATACTTAATATTACAAATGCGAAAGTGTGTGTGTTTGTATGTATGTTTGTCCGTCTTCGTCTTCGTCTCCGTCTGATACGCAGTGACGGATCGACGTGATTTTTGGCATAGAGATAGTTTATGGGCCAAAGAGTGACATAGGCTACTTTTTATCCCGAAAAAATGCACAGTTCCCGAGGGAACAACGCGCGATAACCGAATACTACGCGGGCGAAGCCGCAGGCAAAAGCTAGTATTAAATATATTGACCCGGATAACTTACATTTGACAGTTACAAAGTCTAAAGAACATCTTACACTGTGACAGTTATAATGAAAATCACGATGAAAACGCGGGTAGTTGTGCGCCGGTGTCAGTTTCGTCGGGTAGTCACGCGAGCAGAGCGGCGGCGCGCAGTGCGCCTGTTGCAGCAGCCGCCGAGTCGCGTTGCTCCTAAGAGGAAGGGCTACGGATTAGCCCGAAACATGTCGAGCTAAACTCAATTTAAGACGTGAGTTATCCGGGTCAATATATTTAATATAAGTAACATTCACATCAGAAATGAGGAGATACGTAGAAGAACAAGGGTCACCGACATAGCCAAGCGAATTAGCTCGTTGAAGTGGCAATGGGCGGGCCATATAGCACGGAGAGCGGATGGCCGTTGGGGCCGAAAAGTCCTGGAGTGGAGGCCGCGGATCGGCAAGCGCAGCGTAGGACGTCCACCAACAAGATGGACGGATGACCTGGTTAAAGCCGCGGGTTCACGGTGGATGCAGGCCGCTGCCAACCGAAGCAACTGGAGGTCTGAGGGGGAGGCCTATGTCTAACCGGGACGTCCTACGGCTGAGATGATGATGATGATGATGATGATGATGATGATGATGATGATAATGATTAGGAGAAGTGAGATTTGATTAGTGAGATCTAAGTTGGTTATTATAATTATTATGGCCTAGTGGTTCGACCTATCGCCTCTCAAGCAAATCTCTTCAATGGTGCGTGCGAAGTTCCCAATCCGCACTGGGCCCGCGTGGGAACTATGGCCCAAGCCCTCTTGTTCTGAGAGGAGGCCTGTGCCCAGCAGTGGGACGTGTATAGGCTAGGATGAAGTTGGTTATTATAAATGATATCATTAAGCAGTTACCGATGCCAGCAGCGATATACTGCGTGGTGATGCCGGACGCGTCCCGCTTGATGTCCGGGACAGTTTCCATGCGCTTGAGCATCTTCGCGTCGCCGTTGCCCGTCTCCAAGAAGGGGATATGAGAGGCCCCCGCCTCGGCGTCCATGGTGGTGTCGTTCACTGGAAGAAAGCATTCATCAGTGCTCAATACTTTAATACTTGCTTTACGAGTTTATACCTGCTGATCTGGCAACGTTACATTTTTGTTAGTTTTTCTTGATTATTCCATAAAAGTTTAATTAAAATTAAAAATGTGGTCTGATAGAACTATATAAGTTAATGTGCTTACTCCAATAATTTATTCGATAGCCAATGCGTTCAACACCTATAGATACACATATAGACGACATATTTGGCTGATGGTACCTATTTTCTGTATCGCTAATATTTGTGGTGTTTACAATAAAGAGTAATTGTATTGTATTGTATTGTAATAATCAATTGGTTTTAAGAAATAAAAGTAAAGTACAATTCAATAGAATCTGTCAATTTTCTACACATTTAAGACACCCTATCGTGGGCACACTTGATTATATATGTCCCTGTTGTTGCAATTATCATCTAAAGGAATCAAAAAAGAATAATAGTCACATCACAAAGCCTTAGGCAGCCCGGTGTTTAATTAGTAAGCTGGAAGTGTCTACTGGATTGTCAGATTCTATTGAATTGGAGTTTAGTTGAAATATAACAGCATAGGTGTGATTAATACATAAGATAGGTATTCGTTGCTAACTTTTTACGTTTACAAAAGAAATGTTATAAGATCCAAGAAAAGAAACAGATATCGGTCCTGATATTTGTACATAACTCATATTTAGGTACTAAAGATAAACATTTATTCTGATTATATTATATTAAGATTGACCTTTCGAGTTTTGTATCAAACTTATTCGAAGTAATAGGTACGGATCAACGTTATATTTTGTTGGGATTTGTTGTGTAACAAATAAGAAGTTGAAAGCTACCTACGCTTTGAAATTTATATTAAGTTTGGCACAAACATAAAAATATTGTTTATTGAAGAACAAAACATGAATCAGCTATAAATTAACGTTCTTTACAATTTAAGTAAAATCTGCGTCAACCACTGGGTTAATCCCAACCACTCAATTCAATTCAAAGATGTATTTGATGTTCCCAATCCGCGCTGGGCCCGCGAGGGAACTAAAACAAAGCCCTATAAGTCTGAGAGTGCCCAGCAGGAGCTTCCTAGTCCCTCTTTCCTGCAAATTGTCCCGTGGTACTTTTTTAAAATAATTCTGAATCTTTACTCTTAAAGAGCACGTAAATGTTTCTCAAACTCAAAAACGGAAGCAGCAGTTGTTTCATATTTCAAAGTGGCACAAAGGTAATTCTGCCTTGACTGGAGCATTTCCTGGATACGAGTAACTGTTAAAGACACTCTGACGCGGGACTCCGGAGCCGAAACACAATATTTTAGAGTCAGTGGCAGCTTTGCGAAAGCTACGTGGATCTTACTTTAAATTTAAGCTTCGTTGCTCGTAGACATTGTGCAAAACAGTAGTTTCATCTATTCAAGTTGTCTTAAAACTATTCCAGAATATTCCAGAACCTGAAACTTGTGTACCTACATACCTACCTACACCTTGTTGTTGTTGGAAGACACCTTGTATAGGTGAAACTATTCATCATCATCATCATCATCAGCCTATGTTCGTCCACTGCTGGACATAGGCCTCTCCCATGGCACGCCACTGAGCACGATCCTCGGCTACTCCCATCCAACTCTTGCCAGCCGCCCTGCGAAGATCATCGCTCCACCGAGTCTGAGGACGTCCTACGCTACGTTTGCCGATCCGTGGTCTCCACTCAAGAACTCGTCTACCCCAACGGTTATCGGTTCTTCGGGTTATATGGCCGGCCCATTGCCACTTCAGCGTGCTAATGCGGTGGGCTATGTCGATAACTTTGGTTCTCTGTCGGATCACTTCGTTACGAATTCTATCTTTCAGAGAAACTCCGAGCATAGCCCTTTCCATAGCACGTTGAGCAACTTGGTGAAACTATTGTTATCGGTAAATGTCTTCACTGATTTCATAATATTATTGTAATAATAAATTATTATTAATACATTTATTAAATGTTATAGTAAATTACTGTGTCGTTACAAATAGGTAGGTTAAAAAATAGTATTTGCCTAAGTATGTTGGACAAATAAATTATTTGAATTTGAATTTTTGAATCTAGAACTTACAAAGTGCATAAAAAGCCTCATTTTCCCGAGATGGTTATATCCACTTGAGCTGCATGCGCGTGTTAACAGTTAACTCGAAAGTAAAATATGAACTACGTACTTCGAAAATAAACAGCAACAGTCAAATATTCATTATTTATCTTTTTTTATGCATTGTTATTTATATAATAAATAATAACAATTTATTAAAATTGCCTTATTTTATTAAAACCCAAATAAAAAAAATAAAAAAACTTTTTGGTTCTGGCTGTTGTCACCTGGCTCTGTACCGTCTCGCTGACGCTTATATTATTTAATACGAGAGTGAGAGGGACGGCACAACACGAACTTCGATTTTCGAATTTCAGAGTAGCCCCTCTGATTGCCGTGGTCTTAGATGAAGATTTTGTTATGGATAAACTCTGGTTGAGTTCAAAACGCATCAGCGTAGTGTGGTGGCAGGGCTACTATGAAATCCGAAAATCGAAATTAATATCTTGCCGTCTCGCTGACGCTTATGTTATTTAATACGAGAGTGAGAGGGACAGTGCGATACGAACTTCGATTTTCGAATTCCGGAGCAGCCCCCCTGCTTTTTGCAATGTGTGTGTTCCTATAAATATAGAGGCACAGGAGCTGCATGTACACATTTTGTGCATAGACGTAGGTAGGTATCGTGAGGGTGAGCAAAATGATTGTTTAGTTCATGTAGAGATGGGTAGCTCACGAAGGATATATGTACTTACACAAAAGAGCTATATCAGTTCGCTGAACTGTATCACTCTTTATATCAGTTCAAATCCAAATATATCCAAATTTATCACTTGCACAGACTCGTATTTTACCTTAGATAATACGATGATGGCTGAAAAAAATCTGATATTAAGTAGATTTCATTATCTAACGTTTTGTCATTTATTATCAATCATATTATATCATTGAAGGAAAAAAACAAGTTATTAGCATGAAAGTGATTTGAGAAAACGAATTAACAATAAGGCTATAATGTTACGTTTCCTTCTGCGAGCTACTGAGGGGCTACTACGAAATACGAAAATCGAGATTCGTATCGTACCGTCCCTCTCACTCTCTTATTAAATACCATAAGCATCAACGGGACGGCAATATACGAAGTTCTAATTTTGTACTTTTGGCCTGATATTATTATAGTGAGCTAAATGATCGATATATATCTCAGTGAGTAAATGATACATATCAATCTTTTCTTTCAATTAGTTTTTTCCATCTCTAGTTCATGGACATCTGTTACTCTAGCTTAGCTGGGACCCGAGTGCTAGGTGTGAGCGTAAAGCATTCACGCTACGCTCCCGGCTTAACGTTCGTCTTGCGTGGATTCGCTGCGGGGCCCTCTATAATCTCGTTCGAATCGCGCGCGAACGGACCAGTAGGGCTACTACGAAAATCGAAGTTCGTATCGAACATCCCGCCGACGCTTATATTATTTAATACGAAAGTGAGAGAGACGGTACGATACGAACTTCGATTTTCGTTAGTAGCCCAGTACACGCCCAGGATAGGGTTCCGTAGCCATTACGAAAAAATCAAATAATATTCTTCTAAGGTTCTCGTATTGTGTACTGAATCTTCCAAGTTTAGGTATATTTTATACCTTAGGCTGCTATTTACTCTTAAACTACTAATAATTCTCAAGCAATCTTAGCCGCTATTATTTTCCTTGTAAATTTGATATATTTACTACCATTCTGAATTTTTCAAATTTTTCCACCCAACAGTTTAGATTTTAGAGGGGGCAAGATTTCAATGAAAATTTGCACTTTAAAGTTGAATATTTCGAAACAGATCACTGAATAGAAAAATTGTCTGAGCAACCCTCAGCGGTTTTAAAATACCTACCCAACGATACCCCACAATATAGGGTTAGTCGAGAAAAAAAATCACCCCCCACCTTACGTCTATGGGAGGTACCCTAAAATTTTTTTATTAACTATTTATTATTGTACCACTTTGTCGGCGTGACTGATATGTATATTCTTGTCAAATTACA
Source organism: Choristoneura fumiferana (assembly GCF_025370935.1). Classification (NCBI taxonomy): domain Eukaryota; kingdom Metazoa; phylum Arthropoda; class Insecta; order Lepidoptera; family Tortricidae; genus Choristoneura; species Choristoneura fumiferana. Next base: position 14,876,847 of record NC_133496.1, on the reverse strand, counting down.
GGTTTCTAGTACTAACGGTCTCTGAGCTTACCCGCGGACAGACAGACAGACGGACAGACATCGTGAAACTATAAGGGTTCCTAGTTGACTACGGAACCCTAAAAAGCGTTACTTGGCAGGCGAAATAATGTCTAGATGGCGTTGGTATCGTGAGGTCCGTTTGAGGAAAGTCCTGCGGCTACTACGAAAATCTAAGTTCGTATCTTACCGTCCCTCTCACTCTCCTATCAAATAACTAAGATACGAAATTCGAATTTTGCACTTCGTAATAGGGCTTGAGGCCTTGTTGTCCAGCATACTTGCAATCATTATCGTTTTCACCACTTCTTTCTGTCACATGGTGTAGAGTGAGGATAGAAAAAGAAGACGAATAGGATAGCGGACGACAGCGCATTAAGCAACGTTTCCACCTGAGATGTACGGGGATGTGCTGCGGGGAATGTGTTTTTCATTAACCAATAGAAACGCTTCATTTACACATCCTCGCACAGCACACCTCTGGTGAAAACAGATGAGCGGAGCGGGGCGAGGTAAATGAAGCGTTTCTATTGGTTCATGAAAAACATATTCCTCCTAGCACATCCTCGCACGTCTCTGATGGAAACGCTGCTTTAGACGATACGATCTCTGCTTGCTATTAGCTCAATACTTATTTACACCAATTAAACAAACACGGACGTATTTCTCAATTGCGCTGTTATTTGTGCTCAGAAGTTCTGTAGTAGAATCATGTACTATCAGCCAAATATGTTGTCTACCACCCTAAAGCTGATAATCGTTTGCATGTCACAAAACAATAATGCCAATACGTGTCTGTCAACTTGAAAATTCGACTTTACCGACATATTCATTTGATAGGAACTTGTTTAAAAATGGATAGATCACTTATTTGGCTGATGGTACATAGTAGCCGATTTGAGAATATATTTTTTGTTTGATCTATTTTTAAATTTGAAGAAAAAATATTTCTAAATATATTTTTTTTGTTAAGGTGTCGAAGTTAGTCGACAACTTCGATTTTTTTCGCTGTCTTGACGCGTCTTTACAAAATTTTCTTTTATTCTCAAACTAAAACCGTGGAGCAACAAACAACGGCACCCTGTTGCTTTTCATGACATATGCCAAAACTTTCCAACAGTTTCGGAATAATCAGTCAAGGCGAAAATAAATGCGTTTGCATTCAATGACTCCGGGGTGTTATAAGTTTGACCGCTATGTTTGTCTGTGTTTGTCTTTGGCACCGTAGCTCTACGGGTGAACCGATTCGAATGCGGTTTTTTTTGTGTCACAGACAGACAGACGACAGACAGACACATCGGTCATATCGGTCAAACTTATAACACCCCGGGGATTAAAAACTTACATCATAACGCGTACATTTTGCTTAGCACAACTTTAAGCTAACACTGTATTTTTATAATATAAGATTAAGATACCGGGAGACGAGCTATCGGTAGGCCTCCAACAAGATGGAGCGACGACCTGGTTAAGATCGCGGGATCGCGGTGGATGCGGAAAGCAGAAGACCGGTCTGAGTGAAGAGCCTTGGGGGAGGCCTATGTCCAGCAGTGGACGTCTTTCGGCTGACATGATGATGATGAAGAACATTAAGATACAGCCACTTAACGTTATTTTGTGATACCTACCTACTACTACTACCCGTGTGGTGTCGGGTTAGAATTAAGGTGGTTTTCCCGTTTGCGGCGGCTCAAAAAAAATAAAAAAACCATGGGTAATTTTTTTTAGACATCCCCACTCGCCTCGCGTCGTCTCGCCTTGCCGGTGGAAAATCACCATTACACCTCTCCATTTCTTCCGTGGATGTCGTAAGAGGCGACTGAGGCTATATAGGTTAAGGTAGGTATACCGCGTAGGCGACAGGCTAGCAACCTGTCACTATTGTACCGTTTTTGTCAAACCGAAAACCTATTGCTAAAAGTGGCTCCGAAACGGTAACGTTTCGTGTGCTCTGCCTACCCCATTTGGGAATACAGGCGTGATGTTTGTGTGGGTGTGTGTGTGTGTACGTACTGAACGGTAGCTTCGGTCCGGAGTACAACCTCTTAGCCAGTTTTTTATCATGCACATTACTTTAAATCGCTAAAACGTACCTACTCCATTATCGTAACTATTAAAAAATACATAGGTACAGTCGAACATAATACCTCCTCCTTCTTTGAAGGCAATTAACAACTGGAGACAGTTGTCGTCGTATCTACTCCTCTATTTTGCTTCTAGGATTATTAAAAAGCTATTCAAACTAATTGAAACTTTCTTCCGAGAAAATACATTTAAGAGCGCAGTTAAGTTAATGCCGTTTTGCCAGTAAAGAACGCCTTAGGTTAACTCTACTTACTTTTTATCTTCTTTATTTAACAGATGGAACTTTATTAACCCCTCAACGCTGCCGGCCTGTCTATAACAGGGGTCTAATCTAAAAAATATTATTGTAAGTTATACTCTTGAAAACTATATGAATGTGTATTTCTTTTTGCCGCTACAACAAATCCTATCCTACTAATATTATAAATGTGATAGTTTGTGAGTGAGTGAGTATGTTTGTTACTGGATGGAATTTTGTATGTAGATAGCTGGACATCTGGAATAAAACATAGGCTACTTTTTATTCCAATATTCCCACGGGATAAGAATAAAATCTCGAAACAATGACCTCTGGGCTCAGAGTCATGCAATTTACATGATTGTTTTTATAATGTAAAGTAAATTCAAAAAAAAATGAAGACCACGATTTAATTTACGGGAATTCCCACTGGAATTTTTAAAATCCCGCAATTTCAATTCAGCTACTGGATCTAATGATTTACGTGTGCGAAGCTCCGGGTAAACACAGTCCTAATATTATAAATGTGAAAGTTTGTGAGTGAGTATGTTTGTTACTTCTTCACGCTGAAACGGCTGGACGGATTTGGATGAAATATGGCGAAAAGTTAGTTTATAACCTGGATTAAAACATAGGATACTTTTTATCCCGATGTTCCCACGGAATAGGGATAAAATGTTGAAATAACAACCGCTGAGCTTAGATTTATGAAATTGGTATGTAGGTAGCTGGACGTCTGGAATAACACATAAGATTCTTTTTATACTTATCGATGTTCCCACGGGATAGGGATAAAACCTCGAACTTAATAACCGCTGGGCTTAGAGTCATGAAATTTGGTATGTCTGGAATAATCTGGACATCTGGAATAATCCACAGGCTACTTTTTATCCCGATATTCCCACGGAATAGAGATAAAATCTCGAAATAACAACCGCTGGGTTTAGAGTCATGGAATTTGGCATGAGTGTTTTAATTTAACGTGAATGAAAACCACGATGTAATTTTAGGGAATTCCCACGAGAATTGAATAAAATCCCGGAATTTCAATTCAACTGCTGTATTCAATGATTTACGCGTGCGAAACCGCGGGTAAACGCTAGTAAATAATAAAAATAAATTACACCAAACTGCGCGTATTTTAGGTACTTTAGATTAAATACAAGATATAAATCTAATAGCTTTACATTTATTTGAGCTCCTTTTAGAGCATGAGAACTGAAATAAGTATGCATTTGTGGAACGTATCACAGTAAAAAAATTTTTTGCCGATATGAAAGGATATATACGAGTACATAGATACATTAGGTATTGTATAGGTATAGGTAGGTAGGGGGGAGTAGATAGGGGCAGGTGGTAGGACCTTATGCAAGGTCCGCCCGGAATGCTACCACCATCTTGCTCGCTAATCCTGCCGTGAAGCACCAGTGCTTGCACTGTTGTGTTTCGGCGTGGAGAGTAAGACAGCCAGTGAAATTACTGGCACGTGAGGTATCCCATCTTAGGCCTCTAGGTTGGCAACGCGTCTGCAATATCCCTGGTGTTGCAGATGTTTATGGGCGGTGGTGATCTCTTACTATCAGAAGACCCACTTGCTCGTATGCCATCCAGTCGAATAAAAAATAAAAGGTACATCGAAATACAAACTGAAACTCCTGGTCTAGCGGTGGTGTAGCGGTATAGCACACGGCACGGAATGCCGAGGACCTGGGTTCGATTCCCATCGCTGGTCTTATTTTTCTGGTTCTTCTGTGCATCTATATTTCAGTTTGTATTTTCGATATAGGTTTTACGGGATGACCGTAAAAGTAACAAAAAATTTGGAATTGAAATAAAAAATACAAAATGATTCCAAAAACCAATCTTAAAAAAGGTACTACTACTAGTACATAATCTTGCCAAATTTAGACTTAAATATAATGACCCGGATAACTCACGTCTTAAATCGAGTTTAGCTCGACATGTTTCGGGCTAATCCGTAGCCCTTAGTCTTCGGAGCAACGCGACTCAGCGGCTGCTACAACACGCGCACTGATTGCTGTGACTCGATTTAAGACGTGATTTATCCGGGTCATTATATTTAATATGAGTGAGTCTCACGGTAGTATCATGTTCAAAATTTAGACTTATTAATACTATTAGGATTTCGGGAGTAAGGTAAACCCTCCCAATAGTTGTATGTCTTTAGAAACAGAGATGACAGCAGGGTGTCATCTATTGGGCATCGGCATGTCGAGCATTCGGTCGTTTATTTTACTTTGCTATAGGGGTATATGGGATACAAATCCAACCCGCTCTTAACCGGTTTTTAATCTTATTGATCCAGCTTATTATCCCTAAATAGCCCCTCTGTGTACACAAGGCATATAATGTGCGTATGCCGAGTTTGTGTACTCAGCACACAATACGCGTCCTTTGTGACAAATTGCTCCCGTTGAAACAAACACTCGGAGCAAACACAGGACGACTTCCCTTGATATTTAATCAAGTCTTCAGTGTTAAGTCATCCGTAGTTATTAACGAATTAAGTCAAATGTAAAAGGGCTTGGATACGTTTGAAAAATTCAGGGCTTTACTTGATTTTATACGAATTCTTTCTCAACGAATTCCAAAGTTGATGTTTCTGTTTCATCCGTTTACCTTTACTTGCCCGAGTTTCATTTTGCCCGAATTTCACTTGCCATACCAACGTTTGGCATAAAATATATAGAACCCTGCTGTTTTCAAATTTTTTTTAAATGTCATCATATAGAATGCTAGGTTAAGTTAGTTTAATATCTCTGAAGACATTACTACTTCAGTAATAAATTACTTTATGGCAAATGAAAATTCTAGAAAACGATACATTCGGGCATATGAAGTTCGGGCAAACGATAGAGAACCCTGTTTCATCATCATCAGTATATCAGCTAGACCCCCATAGACCCCCAATTGCTTCGGTAACAAATGGCCTGCACCCAGTCATCCGTCCATCTTGTTGGTGGACGTCCTACGCTGTGCTTACCAACCCGCGGTCTCCATACGAGAACTTTTCGATATTTATCGTACCTAATGTAAAAACTTGTAGACGTGACGTGATGCCTTCTTTGTTATGGCTTAATAAACCGGCCAAATGCGATTCGGACTCGCCCACCAAGGGTTCCGTAGAAATTTGTGATCTTTGAATATCCAGTGTTAGAGCTTACACAAAATTACCCTCCACTGCTACATTTTGCCTAGTGGCGGAAGCGAAATGTACGCAGTGTAGCGACACTTTTATTTATTTAGGTAGTCACAAAATTACAATTATACATAAGCTTAGCTTTATGGAACCAAGGCGCTTACAATATAAGTTAATATAGACTTAAATTAGAAATGATGATATCCGCAGTAGAACTAAGGTTACCGACATAGCCCGAATAATTGCGAAGCTAAAGTGGCAGTGGGCGGGGCACATTGCTCGCAGGACGGATGGCCGATGGGGCCAGAAGGTTCTCGAATGGCGTCCGCGGACCGGGAGACGAGCTGTCGGTAGGCCTCCAACAAGATGGAGCGACGGCTTGGTTAAGATCGCGGGATCGCGGTGGATGCGGAAAGCACAAGACCGGTCTGAGTGGAGAGCCTTGGGGTAGGCCTATATCCAGCAGTGGACGTCTTTCGGCTGACATGATGATGATGATGATGATAGACTTAAATAATTTAAAAAAAAATCAGACTAGTTATTCGCTGTGCTATAAGAGCTACCGTACCTCATTTTAAGTTTCTAGGGGAACCGAAAGTTATATGATAAATCTCTGTGTATATGCCTATGTTTTTTGTACTGCTTCCTATGTGTTGGTGTTGGTATGGAAAAGCCTTTTTTTTAATCTTTGTATCTTTTCATTGGGTTGACTTTTTAGATTTTTTTCACTGCTTCAAAGAGTAGTAGACTTGAGTATTTGATATTAATTTTCATTTTTTTCTATTGTAGGATTATAATTATGTAATTTAAACTTATAAGTGTAAAGAAAAGAATGAAAGTTTCATAGTGCGAACCCACAAAGATACAAAACCCGTACTACTATTATTCTCGCATCGCATATATAAACATATATGAAGCTTTATTCAAGTACAGAATTGACGCATAATATTTTAGAGGTCGTTAACATAATAATATTTATATTAGTCTTATCTTATGAATGTCGAAAATCTTCGAAATAGCTACTATATTTTGTGATTATACTGAAGGTCGTTTACGTCCACTGTTATTTTTAATTGTTAGGTACCACAAAAATTTTGACAACGGTTAAACATGTTTGGCACAAATGTAAGCAAAAAAAAACCGTTATTTTGGGTATATCTAAAGCAAGTTCTTGCAGTAACGCTGTGTATGTTTTATAAATTTCTCAAATGCTCAGCTCATCGTCATCCAAGCCTATCATTGTGCAAACAGGTGCACAGGTGGTAGGACCTTGTGCAAGGTCCGCCCGTATTGCTCCCACCATCTGGCTCGCTACTCCTGCCGTGACGCAGCAGTGCTTGCACTGTTGTGTTTCGGCGTGGAGAGTAAGACAGCCGGTGAAATTACTGGCACTTGAGGTATTCCATCTTAGGCCTCTAGGTTGGCAACGCATCTGCAATACCCCTGGTGTTGCAGATGTTTGTGGGCGGTGGTGATCTCTTACCATCAGGAGACCCACTTGCTCGTTTGCCATCAAGTTGAATAAAAAAAAATCGTGAGAAAATCTGCACAAACCTGTGAAAATATTCAATCAATCCATCAAACATTTTTGAAGTTTGGCGAAATTTTTAAATAAATGTACCTAATTATTATGTTGAGATCAATACATTTAAATAATGAATAAAAAATATAAGTATATTTAAACAAACAGGTCTGCCATGCCATGACAAAACATTGTATCTCGAGTCACAATATTTAGTCCTAATACTTTAATTTTCTGTGTTTTCATAATTAAAACAATAATATATATTTTTTTAGTTTGAAAGAAATTACTTTCTACCAAGTTTCTTGCGGCGTATTCTTATTGGCAAAGATGTTATTTCCGAAAGCGCTGATAGTTTAAAAACAGTGACTGCAAAAGAGCCCTTTGCGGCGTACAGAATAACGTTTTGATTTTAAAAATTTTGATTATTATAACCCATCACAATTTTTATATTATTAAACGATATCATCACAATAGATCAATTCCAAAGCTCAAATACTTCAAGACTATAATGCAAACATGCACAATTATGGCACTTCTAAAGGGTTACTACACTTTGTTATCTAACAAGTGCAGGCAGAAGTGTAGATGTACAGTGATTAGTAAAAACATGTTAACTAATTACTTCTCACCTGCGCTTGCTACTTGACAATGTAAACAAGTGTTAACAAAAAAACAAATACCTACTGTCAATCCAGGCGGCGGCCACACACTGTATAATTCAAACTGAACTGTTAATTACGAATTAATTATTAAATGACGCCTAAACCTCGGCGCGGCGGAGACTGAGGCTTATTATCTCACTACGGGGTTACTGGAGGAGCCAGGGGTCGCAGACCGCGGCCCGCTTCCTTTATCACACACTAGTTTTACCCGCCGTGCCATGCCCAGTTGTAGAATCATTATCGTCATAATAGCCATAATGTTCACTGTTGGATATAGGCTTATATAGACCTTTGTTTGAAGTCGGTGCCTCAGCACAAGCCAGGAGGAGTAAAGCTCATCTGGTAGATGACTATAGGTCCTCTCCTGCTGGCTAGTGCTGATCGAGGCACCGACTTCAAACTGGTACCTAGATTAAGGTTAAAAAAAAGGTTTATTAAAGGTTTTTGTCTTGCGCAATGCCTTAGTGTTTAACTGTTATACTGTGTAAGTTTCTTTGAAATAAATAAATAAACAAATAAATAAATAATTATTCTTTGCTTTTCAGTTTTTTCAGCGGTTTAATTTTTTCGGTTAAAAAGTTTTTATTTTATAATTTTTCCCACCCCTAATTTATATGGGCCCAACTTCGAGGTATACCTACCCTATCCAATAAAAAAATAATTATCAAAATCGGACTACTCTGTAAAAAGTTATGCGTGATTATACAATTACAATTAGTGAGTGAACAATCAAGCATCCCCTGTTTTCCTATCCTTAGGGTATGTTTTTTTTCCAAATTTATATGCGTGCGACCAACTTCGGAGTATTACCCTTTCCAATGAAAAAATAATTGTCAAAATCGGATTACTCTGTAAAAGTTACGAGTGATAGGTACAAAAAAAATTACCTATATAATTATACGCGTTGACTTGAGAACCTCCTCCGTTTTTTCGTCGGTTAAAAAGGCGACTCAAGGAATATTACTTACTGCGTCGCGGATTTGAAAAAAAAACATGGCTAATTGTTTCCTGTGGAATATTATCGGTTGCTAGCTTTTAGGGTTCCGTATACCAGATACTTAGATGGCAAAAACGAAACCCTTAATTCAATAGTTTTGCGATCTCTGTCTATTTGTCAGCCACTTAGCTCAGAGTCTTAGTACCTATGGGTAAGTATACAAATTAAGCCGACAAAGGAATAGCATCAAAACAAAAAAATTGTGTACCTCTTACTAACACATGCTTTACTTATACGAAAATCATTTTTCGATTCAGGGATTCGTTTGTGAAATATAAAACATTAAAAATCATCATTATTCTTTCTGTTAATGTTACTAACCTATTTTGCATGTCTTTTTGTTGACAGGTTGTATTTGAGGGCTGTACGTTTTTTTTTTAATTGCTAAAAGTGGCTCCGAAGTGGTAACGTTTCGTGTGCTCTGCCTACCCTATTTGGGAATACAGGCGTGATGTTTGTGTGTGTGTGTGTGTGTGTGTACATTTTTTTATAAACATTAAAGTATTAGTTTTATCTTGTGTCCAGTATCATCCCTTTATCTAACTTCAAAGGAACATTAACGTCTAGCTAGGCATTACAAATTAAGAAGATACTGACCAAAACACAATATCCCTATGCACCCTTATTAACATTATAATTGTGAAAGTAACCCTATCTTATCTGTCTGTCGGTTTGTCTGTTACATTTTCACACCCAAACCGCTGTACAAATGTAGTAAGCTATATCTTGGGAACATGCATATTTTGAGCGGAATAACAATATTACGATACAATGAATTATCTGCCATATTTGACGGAAACTTGCACTGCCCGTGGCCCGACACATGCTTGGCTGTTTTTCCCCCCTCTTATTAAAAAGCCGTCGACGCGGGTCGTTATAAGTTTTGGACAGGTTTGCTATTCCTCGCATTGTTAGTGAGTAGTGTTTTGGAGAGGAAAATATTTGGCTTGATTACAACGAGGGCCTACTTTTTAGTGTTTAGAAAGTGCCAAAAGAAAAGAAAGAAAGAAAGAAAATTGATTCATTATTTTATTATTTGTAAGTATACCTTGTAAATGTTAAGAAATTCATAGAATTGTGCACTTGGGTTAATTAACGTGGAAAATAACCGACATCTTAATACAACAGGAGGTTGAAGCAGGTATTAGACGTCTTAAACCAAAAAGCTCTATAGGACCGGATAACCTGCCAGCGTATATTGTTAAAGGATGTATGGAGGAATTGAAAAACTCCTATACTCTTTTATTCAACTTGGCACTTTCCACGGGAACTTATCCGAACATGTGGAAAGTAACTAGAGTTAAACCAATCCCGAAGACAAGTGACAATAGAAGTGTTGAAAACCATAGGCCAATCGCTGTTCTTTCAACACTGCCAAAACTATTTGAGTCCATACTCCACCGGGAAATATCTTCTCAAATAAAACCATTTTTGAGTGATTCGCAGCATGGTTTCAGAGCAAATCGGTCCGTAAATACCAATCTTCTTATAATGGGAGACTTCATCTCTGAACATCTCGATAAGGGTGTCCAGGTTGACGTCCTCTACTTTGATTTTAAAAAGGCTTTCGATCGCGTAGATAATGATGTGCTGTTGGGTAAATTGGATGACATTGGCTTTTCTCCTAAGTTGCTTACTCTCTTTGCAAGTTATCTACGTGATCGACAGCAATATGTTCGGCATGGATACTTTGTGTCAGCGCCATACCACACTCGATCTGGCGTCAGCCAGGCTCAATATTGGCCCGCTCCTGTTTGTGATAATGGTTAATGACTTACAGTCCGTTGTTAAACATTCTAAATGTCTGTTGTATGCTGATGACCTCAAGTTAGCGTGCGGGGTAGAACAAGAGGCGGACTGCCGCTTGTTACAGGAAGACGTTGCTTCGGTTGTCACGTGGAGTGCCAAGAATAAGCTGGTCTTTAATACGTCCAAGTGCTGTGTGTACTTTACGCGTGCATCCGTTCCCTTTCATGCTCAATACCTTCTTGGAGCAGAGCCTATTGCGCGTGTATTCTCGGTAAAGGATCTGGGTGTACTTTTCGATATGCGCCTCAACTTCCACGAGCATATTCGGACGCTTGCGATCAGTTCTTTTCAGCGCTTGGCTTCGTTATTCGCAACGTTAAAGACTTTTACGACCCACTGGTCATAAAACTTGTTTATTATGCTTTGGTTAGAAGTAAGCTGGAAGCATCTTCAATCATTTGGAGTCCTCATGAAGACTCATATTCATTATTGTTAGAGAGGTCCAAAAAGCCTTCTTAAGGTTTTTATTAAAAAAAGGTTCGGGTATTATCCTTATATGTATCCAACCAAAATTTTTACTCGGCTCTCTGGAGTTTAATTCGTTGGAGTCAGGCGCAACTTTAACTTATTAGTTACCGCTTGTAGTATTTTGCGTGGTGCGTCGGATTGCCCTGAACTCGTGAATCAGACTCTGAGGTTGTACGTCCCTGAAGTGGGTCGGATAGCCCTCCGTCCACGTGCACGCGGGCTGCTGGCGTGCCAGCGGCGCGCACGGTGTCACGCAGGAGCTCGCCGCTGCCGCGCGCGCTGGCGCAGCTCAACGCACTGCTGGCGGCAGCACCTGACTGTGATCTCCTCGCGGGGCGCTGGTCAAATGTGTCCTCGAATGTTTGCGATACTGTGAGGTGATGGATGCTAGACAATCCAGTATCTATAAGTGATTTTTGTCTGCCTTTACTTATTGAATTCATTTTAAGTTTCTCGTGTATTGGTTTATCACTGTAATGCCGTGCAAATGTATTTTAATAAATAAATAAATAATAAATAAATTAAAAGCTATAAATTGAAAGGGTACGCAATTTTTTTTATATCGTATAATTAACTGTAATTTTGTATGTTTTTGAATTGTTTCAAACCGGAATGCTCTTTAAAAATCCTCGTCAATTCTGACATTGTTTCGGAAGATATTCAAACTGAAAATTGACTAAAGAGTTAAGTGAATCAAGTTGAAAGTTAATTAATTTACAAATTAATTATATTTTCAATACAATTCATCCCTAAGGCGGCTACGATGACTAGATAGTAAAAAATCTTTCGTATTGTTTTATTTTCCATACAAACTTTTTGCTGAAGTGGTCATCTAAACCAGGGCTTCCCAAACTGTGCGTCTCGACGCCCTGGTACAGAATAGATAATAGTACAAGTGGTGTAGCGACATTGTCCCAGGGGCGTCGGGTGTCGATCTCTATTTATTTTTATGCTTTTTTGATTTTGTTTTTATTTTCTAATAAAAATTATAAGTAAATGGCCATTAGTGTTTTTCTGATAACCTGTTACTAGGCTAGTACTAAAATTGGTAAGTATTTTTGGGCCCTGGGCCTGGCCTTGAGGGGCGTCGTAAAAAAATGCCAAAATCCCAAGTGCGTCACAGTAAAAATAAGTTTGGGAAGCCCTGATCTAAACTACATAATACCAAACCAAACCAAAGTTTAAGTCAATTCGACACAGACACTGAGGTGCAGAATCACAATCGTTTTCGCACCACTTTTTGTATCACACGGTGTACAGATGGGGGTAGAAAGAGATGGTAAATGTGATTAAGAGCGCCCACATGTTAAAAAATATGGCCGAAGAACGGGTAAAACTTTTGCGTATTTTTTACGTGAACATGAATATAATTAAAAAGACAGTTTTCAATAATTAACTTATTATTTTTAAACAATTAACCATCCTCAATCAGCGCTATGGTACAATACATGCAGACTGGCCAACACTAAAAAGTCGTTTCTGGGAAATTACATACATTTTCTAGCTAGATTTATGTTCTGTTGGTCTACTCTCCTTTCAATTCAGCTGAGAAAGGTGACCTATAGAGGGAAAGAGACAACTGGACATACGAAAGCGTTCATGCCCAAAACCGAAGGCATGTCTCCGTTTGGACATGTCTCCAGGCGGGAAGGCGACTCCATTGAGCGGCTGGTCGTGCAGGGAAGAGTGGAGGGGACCAGGTCGCACAGGTCAGCCATGCGCTGGACTGACCATGCGAAGGCCGCTGTAGGAAACTGCGTATCTGACTGAGCCAGTCTGCCAACAGAGAGATTCGGATACGGCGGGAGATCGTACTGAGAGCTGTCTTTTTTTTTATTCGACTGGATAGCAAACGAGCAAGTGGGTCTCCTGGTGATAAGAGATCACCACCGCCCATAAACATCTGCTACACTAGGGATATTGCAGATGCGTTGCCAGCCTAGAGGCCTAAGATGGTATACCTCAAGTGCCAGTAATTACACCGGCTGTCTTACTCTCCACGCCAAAACACAACAATGCAAGCACTGCTACTTCACGGTAGGATTAGCGAGCAAGATGGTGGTAGCAATCCGGGCGGACCTTCCACAAGGTCCTACCACCTGCAAGACCCTCTCCTCTACCACCGACGCGGACGCCTCAATGTACCACGACCGCTCTGACAGGAGCCAAACGACGAAGAACAAGATGCTTCGCTTTGAAATGGAGACTTTGCTTCACGCTCGTTTGGTTAAGTAGTCCTGTAGGACGAACCATCTGTAAACTCATTACAAAATGTTAGCTACAAAAACAAATTTGACTCTGAACGGAAACTGTATCTGTAAATTTTATCCATTCCTTCCTAGAATATTAATTCACTTGTTTATTTAAGTTAATTCGAAATTACGAATACTTTGAGTCAGCCCTCAAGGATCGATGTTTATTTTAAAACTTATTTGGGAACAGAAGTTGAGGAGAAAGATAGAGCAGAGTGCAGGTGCCAAAGAACGGCCATTTAAAATACAAATCCGTAGGTAATCAAATATTTTGACAATCAATCAATCAAAGCAGCCCACATCCACCCACAGTTGAGTAAAAGCCTCTTAATTTTCACGCCATTTCACTTTTCATGCTCAATAAATTTTTATGCTCTCATGTATAAAATAAAAACTTTGTCCAGCACCAAGAGGTCGAGAAGTTCCGTCCTGCGGGGACTATGCTAGTTTGGACACCAGAATCACACTGCCAGACTTTTGTATTGTCACCGGGATTACTAAGCATACGTACAAAATTTCACTTCAATGAGGGCTATCGTTTTTTGTCTCACTAGATGGCGCACTGTAGCGTGAGGTTTTAAGTATGGCTTTCAAAGTCTGTTATTACGGGCGTAAAGACTAAGTTTAGATTAAAATCATATTTAATACACCTTAAAACCGTACCATAAAAATATCGAGCATGCCACAGTGTTGCATAGTCCCCGTTTTGTTCGGAAAAAAGGGAGGACAAAGGTTTCCGAAAGACAAAACTGTCTCAAAACACAGACATGCATTGCCCCGGAACGCCTATTTGCCATAATTAATTTCAGATATTGCAAAATATTCCCAAAATTATTCTAATTATAAATAAACCCGCGTAGCTCACCCAAAAACTATGAGATTTGACATTTCGGAGACCTCACGCTACACTAGCGCCTCTAGTGGCGAATTCATTCGCGATAGCCCTCATTGGATACCAGTGGCCCATTTCACGAAGCTACAAAAGTTGGTCTCTTTTTAATGCCTAATGTTAAACAAAGACTACCGCTGCCAGCCTCATTTACATGGCCATATTTTTGTATGAATCAGCTGTAGAATTTGATGACATTTTCGCATATTTTTTAGACGTGCTGTACTTTTCTTACGCTTGAATAATGACTTAATGAACTGCATGTTAATATCAAAAACAAAGCTTTTAAAACATGTAATTTTTTGAAACCGATTGACGAGTAGTTTTCTTTTTTAGGGTTCCGTAGCCAAAATGGCAAAAACGGAACCCTTATAGTTTCGCCATGTCTGTCTGTCTGTCTGTCTGTCTGTCCGTCCGCGGCTTTGCTCAGAGACTATCAATGCTAGAAAGCTGTAATTTTGCACGAATATATATTGAAGGGTCCACAGAAAGAACGTGCCTAGTCACCTAAGCAACTTTTTGAGTTATAGTGGTTTGAAAGTTATTCATCACGAACAATTACTATGGTTACCATTTATTTAAAAGATAAAAAAATAGATTTTATATTGTTTTCAAATTATTTAATTCAGTGGTAAGTCATAGTACTTTGTGAGCTCTACATTTTGAGATTAAAGACATGTTCTTTCCGTGAACCCTTCATATGTAAACTATGCCGACAAAATGGTACAGTAAAAATTAAAAAAAAAAATTTTTAAGGTCCCCCCATAGACGTAAAGTGGGGGTGATTTTTTTTTCTCATCCAACCTTGTAGTGTGGAGTATCGTTGGATAGGTCTTTCAAAACCATTAGGGGGTTGCTAAAACGATTTTTCGTTCCAGTGATCTGTTTACAAAATATTCAACTTTAAAATACAAATTTTCATTAAAATCGAGCGTCCCCCCCCCCCTCTAAAATCTAAACCGGTGGGTGGAAAAATTTAAAATGCTCCGTACAAAATACGAAATCCTTAGAAAAATACTACTTAATTTTTTCGTAATGGCTGCGGAACTCTATTTCGGGCGTCTCCGACACGCTCTTGGCCGGTTTTTCTTTTCTTACATCACTGAGCTGAAAAAACCGCTGCGTTTTTTCTCCAATCCGCACCATTTTCGCCGCCATTCTTCAGATATTAAAATAAAGTATCTGTATCGGCGAGCTGTTTGCTCCGGATAATTATGTTTGCGGGGGTTTTATTTGCGCGTCTCGGCTTGTTGGACCATGTTTGTGTTCCTCCTTAATTACTGGGAGACCGGTTACAAGTTGCCAGATGAAAACTAAAAAAAAATTAAATCAAATTGAGAACCTCCTCCTTTTTTGAAGTTGATGCAAAATTACAGACAAAATAAGAAAGAAAGAAAAACAACTGAGAAAAGAGTCAAGAACATTTTGTTGGATTACCCTTTATATATTTTGTTAGTGATTTTTCTACATATGACATTTCAACTGAATTTTCTAGGTATTAATTTTTATTTTGTTTGTTCAGTTCAAATTATTGAAATTTTTACTCTTTTCAAAAATTAACTATTACAATCCCTAGATTGGAACTGCTAGTTTTACATTTTTGTGTAATTTTTAGGGTTCCGTAGGTTCCTCAAAAGGAAAAAGAAATCCTTGCTTGATCACAAAAGTGTCTGCCTGTCTGTCTATCACAGCCAATTCGTTCCAAAAGTACTGGAGCGAATGTGTCGGAATTTGATAATTTTGTATAATCAAAAATCATGTACCCCGGTCTTTTTTACATCTGTGCGCCAATCTAATTACCCTTCCGTTTTATCCGGAAACGGTAATTAGAATTAGCCTTAAGTGCACAGATGAATGGGAATAGCCGCCATCTTTTCCTAATCTGTGCGTGTGTGTGTGGTCTAATTAACATGTTGCTTTTGCAGGAAAACAAGTGAAATGTTAATTAGACGAATGCACAGATGAATGAGAATTACCGACCCCTTTAAAGTATGTAGTAAAACAATTCCAGAAATCTGAGACTGTAATCTACAAATCCCGAAATAACAACAAACCCTAACAACTAGCAACCCCAGTTACAAGATTTGGTAGATTGTTGTTCTAATATTAAGGCTTTCGGTAAGGGAGCTTTGTTAGCGAGTTATGCCGCTAATAATTAATAATTTAATTTGCGTGGGTGCCAGCGGAAGGCCCACGCTTTATTATGGGATCGCAGCTAAAAATTGTTGAGGTTCAATGTTGGGGTTGATTCTGGCTGATGCTTTTAACCCCCGACGCTAAAAGGGGGGTGTTAAGTGTAAGTTTGACGTCTATGTCTGTCTGTGAGATCGTAGCTCTCAAACGGAGAGACCAATTTCGCTGTTATTTTTTATGAAAGCGAGTGTCTTGGCGGTAGTTCCTAAAATATTTTTCATTAATATCTATTCAGCCGTTTATGTAAGTCAATTTTCATCTCAATCGGCTTAGTAGTTTTCAGTTGGTTCTGACAGACGTACAGACAGAAATGCGAATTAACTATAACTACGTTTTTCTGTTTTGAGCTACAGAACTCTACAAAATATTAGACAAGCCGCTAAATGTTTCTCGTCTCGAGTCTTGGACGTTTAATATCTATTTAAGTATATATTCTTTTATATGTTTATCCACTGCTACCCACAGCACAAGTTTTGCTTAGTTTGGGACTAGGTGAATTAATGTCCAGTGTCCCATGATATTTTTTCTAGACCTGCTGCTTTTTTTCTGATCGATGCGGGCCGCGATCTGGCCGGCCCTGCCGCGATAGCCTGTCTGGCCTGCGCCGGCGCCGCGTCACTCGATGCTGCAGCTCTTTGGGCCTCATTACTGGTGCACGATTTACACTCCGGTCTAGGTTCCGTCGCAACATAAAGCCAAAAGCCAAGTGTGTACAAGGGTCATTAGAGCTTCTCAACCACCTCATTTTCGTGGTCACATTTTTTCGAATTTACTGTAGATTTTGATGTCATTTTCGGTTATTTGTTAGGGCCTACGCTAGCTGACGCTTGCAGGATGCTGGTGGACGCCTATTGAAAAATAGTGGAAGCGCTAACTGCAAGTCTAGTGCGACGGATTTTACCTGCACCGGCGCCCGCAGGCGTGCGCCCGCGCAGTGCAGCCGAGCCAGCTAGTGTAGGCCCTTAGAGCCACTACCAGGGATGTTATGGAGCTCCGTACCCGTAACCGAAACTATCGGATATCCGAAATAAAAAAACTATCCGTAACCGTAACCGAATCCGATATAAAAATTTCGGATAGTTTCGGATAGGTGCGGAGTCGAAATGCGACATGTTGTGGCAGGTTTTTGTTTTTGCCCGGCCGAGCCGACAGAACAGCCGCGCGCCTTTATTGTTTATATTATTTTTCTATTGCTAAGTCGTAATTTACGACTCGTAACTATCAATAAAATTAAAATCAAGTCATCTATATTCTTATTAGATAGCACTCTTTATTGTACAAAAGAAAATAAATAAAAATATAATAAAATATTACAAAATTACACGAGTAGGTGTTTAGCTTTAGTTTGATATAGGTTTAAGTTGTTTTTTTATTCCTATTTGTATTTTACTTTTACACTTCTTAAAAATCCAATATCCGTAACGGAATTCGAAACTATCGGATAATCCGTAATAATTTAACATCCGTAACCGTAACCGAAACCGGTATTGTTTGACATAGGTATATCCGTATCCATATCCAGATCCGAAATGTTATATCAATAACATCCCGCTACCTACTTCATATCATACTTCTTCAACCATTTTATAGAAAAGTGTCCATGAATATGATAAGGAACAAACGCACGAGTAATAATTAACAACAAATATCTTACATCAGAATAAAAACAAGATTGATTGTCAGTTGTCACAATAAAATTGGGAGTTAAAATAGACCTTGATGTTTTCAGCTGACATTGAAATTGTGGTATAGCTAGGTTTAGATGAAGCCATTGCTGGCTGCCAGTACTAGCAGCCAGCACTGGCTTGTTATTGGTTGCTTACGGTTTTTTACAAGCCAGCATTGGCTTCCAGCACTGGCGGGAATAGAGTGCCGGCCTTTTTACAAGCCAGTGCCTTGTCTGGAGACTTGCGCCAGCGTTACTGGCTTCGTCTAAACCTTGCTTAAGAGAAGTTTCCCTGCCGGCCGCGCGGCCGCGTTAAGTATTCGTGGGATATTGCTGTCTTTATCGCTCGTGACATAAGCGGTCGCAGCCGTCCCCCTTCCGCAACGACGTCCGTAATTTATATCGAGACAGCTGTAGGCTTTTCAAGACTTGGGCGGTTGAATTTTGGGTTTCGTTGTCCTCATATAATACGAAAAGTATAGCACAGAAATCAATGATATTTTACAATCAAGACATTCATTATATTTTCTACGCCTGTGGTTTTTTCGATTTTTGTAAAAATGCTTTATTAGTCTGTAATTCTCGTGCAAAATTGACATCTTTTTTTGTCGACTTTTGGGCTCCTGTAATTCTGATATTACACATTTATATGAAAATCTGAAAAACCACAGGCATAGATAATTACGTCTAGTCCATATTAACAAAATTTCATCTATTTCTGTTGCCTAGTTTTCAAATGAGACCGGGACTACGTTTGTATGGAGAATGGAACGAAGAGACTTCTCTTAATGGAAAAAGGTTTTTGTACCCTAGCCACAGAATAAGTAATAGTACAAGTACAGAAGTTTCACTGCCATACAAAAGTGACGTTTAGGCATAAGAATCGTGCCTACTGTATGCTTCTCTGTCTATCGCATAACTCGTGTTCACTCGCACGCGTTGAGTCGCACTGAATCGCCTCAACGTTGGGGAGGCCCGGTATGTACTTGTAGCTCGGCGGCGGAATGGCCTAGTGACACCCCCCTGCCCTAGCTGGTACCGTGAGGTTCGTTTGACAATTTGACATTTGTGTCAGGTTTGTGATTGGATAAGTAATAAATAACTAAATGAGCCAATCGCAAGCGTGACTAACGTCAAACGGGATATTTTACGTGTCAAAAACCCCTCATTTCTTGATTGACTAACATTGATGCATAATTTAAAAGTTGATTGACCCTACCTAATAAATAATGTTTATTTCACAATGATAAAGAAAGCTTCATAAAATTAATACTTAATTAAAATGGTTTTTTATGAGCTTTTTACAACTTAGTAGGTGATCGATAAAGTTGGTAAACAAGTGACTTATCGCATGTTTGTTTAACTCATCTTACGTAATAAATTGATAAACAGATAGTTATTGCGGGCCGGAGGGAGATGCAATCTGTTTTTTGTATTGAAATAGATAGGTTATCAATTATTTTTGTTTTTGTTCACGTTTTGTTCATGTTTTTGTTCACGTACACCATCAGTTTGCGCTCTGGGTGTACAATCTATTGCCAGCACGTGTTTTGCGGAAAACAAATTAAAACTAGGGCATGGATACCGGTATTCGGTATTACCGAAAAACCGGGATACCGGTCATTTTTTCCCCTCTTTTAATACCGGTATTAAATATCTACAAAACCGGTTTTTCGGTATTTTGACTTGTGCTTAAAATAGTAATAGTCGACTTTAATTTCAAACAGGAAAGCACTTTTAATAACTTGTCTTCAGACTTATGGCTTTTGAAGTTACATACCTCTTAATGTACTTTCAAATTTCAAATTTACCGCGCACAAGTTTGCTTTGTTTATTTGTAGTGTAAGCTTTCTCGAAGTTGAACCTACCTAACTGGACCGTTTGTCCCAGGTATACATAGTCGTCAACAACTTCGAGCGCAGAGCCCCCGACTATTGCGGGAGTTGGGACAACATGGAAATTAGTTAGACATGACTTTCGTCTTGCCCATGTTCATTTTTAGGCCAACTCGGTCGGAAACTGCTGAGGTCGGCGAGCATAGCACTGAAGTCTTCCATGGTCTCAGCCATGACTACAATATCGTCGGCGAATCGAAGGCGAGTGAAGTACCCGCCATTAATGTTGATGCCTCGTCCTTTCCAGTCCAGAACCTTAAAAGCATCCTCCAATGCAACGGTGAACAGTTTCGGAGCGATCACATCTCCTTGTCTGACTCCCCGCTGCAGAGGAATAGGCTTCGTGCTCTGGTCATGTAATCGGACGGACATAGTGGCGTTTTTGTACAGACACTAGACACTTCAACACTCCGATATACCGGTAGTCAACTGCACCGCTGGAGAACCTGCATCACAGCCCAAGTCTCGATCGAATCGAAGGCTTTCTCGTAGTCCACAAATGCAAGGCAAAGGGGGAAGTTATACCCTTCGGTCTTCTGTATAACCTGCCGCAACGTACATGTGGTCTACGGTACTATAGGTTTTCGGAAGCCGGCTTGTTCGGGAGGCTGGAAATCGTCAAACCTGCTTGAGAGACGATTTGTGATGACCCTGAAAAACAGCTTGTAAACATGGCTCAGAAGTGAGATGGGTCTATAATTCTTCAGAAAGGTGTTATCACCTTTTTGGAAGATGAGCACCACCACTGTCTTCTGTTCCATGCTTTCGGTGTTCCCCCTTGGTGGAGGACGGCACTAAACGGCGTCTTGAGGTCCTTAAGGACTGGTTTACCACCCGCCTTCAAGAGTTCGGCTGTAATTTCATCGCCACCCGGGGTTTTGTCATTCTTAAGCTATTTGAGGGCCATAGGTACTAATCTCGTACAGGCTGACGTCTGGGATGTATTCGTGATAGTGTCGGGTTAATCTAGCCCTCGGGTCTTTAGCTAGATTTTCGACGGGTGTTCGGGTTGTCGTGTCGCTATCCATTAAACCTCTCGTTTTCCCCCAACAGCTCAGGTTTGGATGAAATGATTCTGCCGTCATCGGTCTTCAACTTCATTAACCGGCTTTGACTTACAGACAGATCCCTGGTAAACACCTTCAATGCTATTTATTAGTATTAAATCGGCGTACATCACGCTTCAGAGATTTTGAGATCTGCCTATTGAACTGCTGATAGCGACAATTAAGCGTCACCAGAAGACTGTAGCAGCATCTCACGCCTCACCTCCATGAGCCTAGGGCCAGAGCGCGAGAGCTTATTGGTTCTAGTACGGCGGGTTTTGAGAAGTTAGATCCGATCGTATGGACAGCTTCCACAAACCCGTCGTTGTAATCGTCCACGTCGCTACCTAGGCATTCGAAATGGTTTTGAAGTTTGAGCTGAAAGCTCTTGGGGTTTTGGAGCTGAGCTGGTTGCGGGCGGAGTGAAGATTTCATGAGTAGAGACCTTTCAAGCTTGAACTGGATATTTAATGAGCCTCGTACAAGCGAAAGAATTATGCGAAAATTTGGTTGGGAACTAATAATCGGTGAAACAATTTTCACCGAAGAATTAGAGAATCCAATTCCATATTATATAAGTATTAGTTAACAATTAACAACTTTAGTTTTTTATTTTAATACTTGCTCATTAAAAGGGAAGTTTATTAATTGCTTTTCATGTATATTGGTTATATTTCAACAAAACAACAGACTTATACAGAAAGAAAGAAAAATAAAGGGAAAATATGGAAAATACCGAAAAATTACCGAAATACCGGGATACCGGTTTTCAAAATTTGAATACCGGAATAATACCGGTATTGCCATCAAGCCCAATACCGCATAGCCCTAATTAAAACGTATTCGTTTTTTATCCAAGGCGCACTTTTTCTTCGTTCGCTCTTCTTTCTTGAGATAGACAGAGAGAGAGAGAGAGAGAGAGTAACGTATTTTTGTAAATTAACCATGACATTATTTTTTGTAACTAAAATAATAATATAGACTTTGTTCACTTTCTAACAAAAGTATAATTGCCAGCAATGTACAGCAAAGTAAATTGACAAGTAAGTGTAAATGACAGCCGACAGATACTTTGATTATTACCTGTCAATTTACTTTGCTGTATGTAAATGTAGGCAATTGTAATTTTGTTAGAAAGTTAACAAAGTCTAATCCGTAGATATAATGAATTATTAGAGTAAAATAGTTTAAGCATTATCATTTTTGTACCCTAACAGGGTGTCGTGTACCTACTATTGAATAATATATGTCACCTAATGTAATGAACATGACTTATAAATAAATAAAGTCAGAATTTCACTTCATTAATTAAATTAATGTTATGGTTAACTTACATAAATACGTTACTTTAACCTCCCTTAAAAAAACTTGGTTGCTGGTAACACACTGTACAAACTAACTCCTCCTATATACTATATATAACTACTCTATATATTATTATTATATTCTACTTCCCCATTCACCCCTATCATTCACTACTTATCATTCCTTCATCTCAGCCAATTATCCCGTCATTCTGCTCATCGTATACAATCCTACATATACATAATACCTACAGCGTTATATAAACTAAACCAGCCAAGTGCGTATACGCACACACACACACGCACACGCACACGTCCACGCACACGCACACGCACACGCACACACGCACGCACGCACGCACGCACACACACACACACACACACACACACACACATATTTTAAGAAATTGCAGTGTGTTGGGCACGGGCCCGCGTCACGAGCGCATGAATGACATGTAAAGTCGCCGGCAGCATGCTGTTTTGCCGTGATGCGCCGGCTAGCATGATGCCGCACTACAGTTAATGAAACAATATTGAGTTATCGTTTTACGAGTACGCTACGAATAAACAATAAGTCAGGAAATATGACCTGGGACTGATCCCGGAGCGGTACAATTTAGGGATTTTTAAAAAAACGAGCCTATCGATCTCTCAAGGGGCCGGCAACGCACATTGATACCCCTGGTGATGCGGGTGTCTATGGGCGGCAATGGTTGCTTCCCATCAGGTGACCCGCATGCTCATTTGTCAAAAAATGGAACTGCGTTATAAATAAAAATAACTCAAAACAAGTCGTGACTAAGGAAACGGGGCTAAAAAACCATGCCTAGCGTACATTAGTCTACAAGCGAGAGCACGTGAAATATGAAATGTCAACTCAGTTAAACTAAGCTGTAGGTATACTAAGCGCGTCTTCGCACAATGCTACCCTGACTATTCATACCTTTAAACCTAATTTAGACCTACAGGAAAAATTGTGCAAATTACATAACGAAGCCGAAAGCGAACGACTTGGAAGTTTTCAATCGAGCGCCGCGATATGGCTCCGTCGCCGGACAATAGTTCCATGCATGTACGGTATTCATTGTATGTAAGCCATACAACACCGCAAGTCCGGCAAAAACCGGTCCGTTGTCCGGTAAAAACAACGGACGTCTACAACCGGCCTTATTGTCTAACACGCTTGGCATCATAATCGTTTTCACCAATTCTTTCTGTCACATAACATAAGACGAGGGCAGAAAGAGACGTTGAATACGATCGTGGATGCCAGCGCGCTATATAATAGATAGATCGATAAAAAACTTTATTTCCACAACACATACACGGCTTAGTAAATAACAAACAATTGTAAAGTAACATAAAATAGTAGATTGATAACCAAGGGTGGAAAGTGGCCCATTTCACCCGAGATATTTCCAATAGTTCGAAGGGAAATGGCTAATTTCACCCGAGTTAAACACTTTACTTTTCATTTCGACTGTGAGGAAAGTAAAATACTACAAAAAAAAATTAGAATAATAATAAATTGAATTAACTTATATCTAACCTCCAACGGTAACTTTTTGACTGGCCACTTGCCACGGCCGACTATAAAAAAAAATCGAGTTGGTCACGAACAGAAAACAATCTATGCGGAATGTCAAATCAAAAGTAAAATAGTGATAAACACACCCACGCTATTTATGAGCGAGGAAGGTTCAGGACGTTTGTATTTGACGCGTTAGCAGATGATTATAATAAGCCTATAATAAGAGAAGCCTTTGAGTGCCAGCGCGGACCCATGCTAGCCAGTTATTTAGTCTAGTGCGTCCAGAACCTTGACCTCGCTATCAGTTGCAACACTTATCAGCTTCCGTCGCTCTAATGGGCCGCTCCACGATTCTGAATAATGTCCTATGTGCCTATAAAGGCCCTTTAAAAGCATATTAGTCATTAGCTGGACTATACCGGGTGTGGCCTGTAATACGAGCAAAAAATTGAAACAGATCGTCCTCGTCAAACTGAACAACATTACTTCAGCGACTTTTAAAAATAATGGAGTCCTTGAATTTTCCTTTTTCATACAAATTAAATACTGCTATCTTCTTCTTCTCTTTTAAAATATGGCTTTTCTGTTCTAATTAATAGGACAATTTTGCCAGTGTCAAGGTAAACTCTCTTTGAGAGGGACGTTGTATGGTGGTTGTAGTTTTTGCAACTTGATAGTAAAATTCCAGAAACTACGTGGAGACCACTTGCGCATTAAAAAATGTTAGACACGAGAGCAATATAGAATTTTGGGATCACGTTCACTGTTAAGAATCGCCGCATAAAACACTATCAAAATTATACTTGAACTAGTCAAAGAAACAGAAATAGCAAAATTAGATATTGTCTACATCCGCCATCTTCGAATGCTACAAATTGAATCCTACTGCTATCAATGTACGCCATCCTAGAACCCAACTGACGTCGCCTGTCATGCTACAAACATCAAGAATTTTGCTTTACATTGCTTATTGGAATAAACTTAAAAGTGAAACTAGAAAGTGAAGTGAGTTTCTGATTTCTCCCTACTGCCCCATTTGGATTGATCACCCTGTAAATAAATAAAAAACTTAATACAATACCAACAAATACTATCAAACATCCAAAACCAAAACTATTTATAAACTAAACTATGTTACAAAATAAAAACGTCATCCAAATTTTCTGCCTCAGGCATTGACCCCGAGACACTGGCAGCATTCCCTCTCTGAACTGTTATTCCTAATCTTTGCGAGAGGTAAGTGCCAGCCCTGGGGTCGCCTGAATAATACCAAATCGTAGGTAATGCCTTCACGCAAAAAAAGTAGAAATACAACGAAGTCGCGGCAAAGAGTCCGTATGTCCCGTTTAGATAAGAGGAACGCTCCATCGGGAGGGATAAACGGAGAATCAATCGCAGTGAGGCCGCACCCCTAGGGTACGTGTAACACATCACTTTTGATAGATATCTGGTTACTGTACGCGGTCATATTTCTTATGTTTTGTGGATATTGTTTTCTTACGAGAGGAAAATGGTCCGCTGTAGCGTAGTGATTTCGGAGGACATATTATGTACGGTGATTTAGTTTCCGTCCAAATTTTGATATCTATCTATCTATCTAATACCTTTAAACGAGTAATTCTTGTGTATTTATCTTGTATTAGAATCTCGGAAACGGCTCACGCACGGCATTTATTGAATCAGGCGTTACTTTGCGGAGGTCCATATCAATGAACTGAACTAAAAGAATTTCCTTGCTCACCCGCGACCTTACGATAGCCTAACAACTGGTAGCATGGTGTACGGTTGTGTCACTCTGAAGATGAGCTCTGGTTGAGTTCGAAACGCGTCAGTGTAGTGCGGTGGTGGTGATAGATGGGTTTGTGTGATTTGTGTGTGTTCTTACAGTGTGGAGGTGGAGGAACTGCATGAACACGCATATTTTGCATAAGCTTAGCTATCGTAAGGTCGCGGGTGAGCAAAGAAATTCTTTTAGTTCAGTTCATATGATATGGACCTCCGCAAAGTAACGCCTGATTCAATAAATTATTTAAAATCGTTGGAGCCGTTTCCGAGATTCCAACGATTTTGATGAAATTTGGTATGTAGAGGTTTTCGGGGATGACAAATCGAAATAGCTTGGCCTTATCTCTGGGAAAACGCTGGTTACCGAGTTTTAGCCCGAGCGGAGCTCGGTCACCCAGGTACTGTCATTTGGTCGACACCAAATTACATGTTAAAATTAGGGCGAAAATTAATTTTATCGACTTTTACGTATTTAAACAATATGTTGTGTGTCTAAATTATATGTCGAGTAGCTTTTGCGCGCGGCTTCGCCCGCGTGGAATTCGATTAGAAGAACTGTGCATTTTCCGGGATAAAAAGTAGCCTATATCACTTTAAGGCCCATAAACTATATATATGTCAAAAATCACGTCGATCCGTCGCTCCGTTTCGACGTGAAAGACGAACAAACACACAAACATACAAACGCAGAAACAGACACTTTCGCATTTATAATATTAGTATGGATTAAATTAGTTTTCATCCTATTTTATGTTTAATTCGGGTAACTACTGACTGTATATTTCAACGAATACGTATGCTCGAAAACTAATAATATTGTAATCCAGGTTTAACATTCGTCGCACGACTATCAAATATATTTCTTGTTTTCAATATACGAGTACAATATTTGCCGCCACGGATATGCAATATATGCAGCGCAATATTTTGTGCAATTGGCGCAACAATCTTGTTTTACTTCCACATATTGGAATAAATCTGCATGAGAAGAAGACACCGTGAAACCGTGTTTATGTGTGTGTATTTTAGACGACCAGATGGCTTAGTGCTTAAAGAACCTGACTACGAAGCTTGAGGTCCCGGGTTCGATTCCCGTGTCGGGGCAGTTAAAAAAGGAAAAGTAATGGCCCAATTATTTTTAAAAGTCGCAGAACTTATGTCCTCCAGTTCGACGACTAAGTATGATCTATGTTTAAATTATTAGCTCCTCTTAAAAGGTACGGTCGGCCAAATAAGTGGTCTATCAATTTTTAAACAAGTTCTATCAAATGTATATATCGCTAAAGTCGAACTTTCAAGTTGACAGGCACGTCTATTGGCATTATTGTTTTATGGCATGCAATGGATTATAAACTTTAGGGTGGTAGACCACATATTTGGCTGATGGTACACCGGTATACGTAATTGCTTGCATTTCATCATTGTTAAGTATCAGTCCACAAATTCAAGATCGCTCAGCGAACTATGGAGAGAGCAATACTAGGGATTTATTTGAAGGATAAAATCTGAAATCACATTATCCGACAAAAAACGAAAGTCAGCGACGTTGCTCAGAGAATTCGCTGAAGTGGCGTTGGGCTGGCCACGTCTGTCGCAGGACCGACGAACGGCGGAGCAGACGAGTCCTCGAATGGAGACGACGGACGGGAAAACGTAGTGCAGGGCATCCTGAGGGACGGTGGACGGACGGCCTCAAGAGAGTCGCTGGCGGCGGATGGATGTGAGGGGCGAAGACAGTGTTGTGGCGCGCCATGGAAGAGGCCTGTGTCCAGCAGTGGACTGCTGTGGGCTGATGATGAGCCCATCGTAAAATTATAACGCAGTATCACCGAATTACCTAGTAAGTACTCGTATCACCGATAAACCAAGGTTTACCCTACCTCTTATAATGTGATATAAATGAACTTTTTTCTTGTAATTCATTGATAACTCTACAAAGTAACGTCTAAATCAATCGATTATTCAAAAAATAAACTTTATATCATTAATAAGACAGGTCATTGCTTCCCATCTTGTTTTAACTTCACTAATTAATCCACCCTGTCAGCTGGTTAAGACGTTTCAATTAAACTATAGTTAATTATTTTCGCTTTGATAATGCAATCAGGGTTCATTCTCTATCGCAATGCAGTTGACATTGCCGAGATGTCATTATTATTTGCATATTTTTATCACTTTGTTATTTTGCGCTATGTTTCATAATGCCTATGCCTATAATGTTGATAGTAGGCGATATTAAATCGAAGTAATAACTGTCATTGCTGATTATTCGTCTTATTGACACTTAAAACCAAAGAAATTGTATCCTCATTCCTCATGGTATTAGTGTTAACGACGCTCGGAGTTTCTTCGCGCGATAGAAGCCCGAATACGGAAAATCGCCGAAGAACTAAACTCATCCTCAGGTCTCCTACTATACTTGATTTTGATAGGTATTTAACTAAATGTAAACAAAACAACGTCAATTGGTGTCTTAAATATTGAAATTCCCCTATTAAACTGTCTAACAATTTATACGAAATACTTTAGTCTAGTTTGTATTACAATGATAGATAAGTAAAATGTTTAAAATCATTGAATATACCAAACCTGGCAGCTGAAGTTTTTTTTATGTACCCTGTATTATGTCCCACTGCTGGGCAAAGGCCTCCCCTTTTCTCCGCCACTCTTCCCTGTCCTGGGCATGCACCTGCCAATCGAGCTGAAAAACGCTCAGGTCATCCCGCCATCTCCTCTTGGGTCTGCCTCGGCTCCTATGCACATCCCTTGGATCCCATTCGGTTACGATTCGTGCCCATCGGTCCAAGTGCATGCGGCGGGTGCATGGGAAGTTTGTTTACATTTAGTTAAAAACCTATCTAAACCGGGTAAAGGTGGACTGCGGGCAACTAGTGGATACAAGTGGCGAGTAGTTTATTATGGCGTTCTAAGGGTGGTCCCTTTGTTCAACAGTGGACGTCTTCCCGCTGATAGTGGTAACAATACGAAATGAACACTAAAAGATAAAAGCTCTTTTACTAAAGCGAATTATAATATCCAATAACATAGCGGATTAAACCGTTTAAAAGTTTCGGGACGGCCGTTTGTTCGGGCTCGAATACTTTTGAGATTACGAGATGAAAAGAAAACTTCGAAGAAATAATAATTGGCGTGACCTTTAGAGTTGTGGAACTAAGGATTGTTGCCGGGAGGGCGGACGTGTGCTTGGGTCCTATTCGTGTCCTCAAATATTTCAATTGTTTGTTGTCCTCATTTTATACGAAAAGTATAGCACAGAAATCAATGATATTTTACAATCAAGATATTCATTATATTTTCTATTCCTGTGGTTTTTCTATTTTTGTAAAAATGCTTTATTAGTCTGTAATTCTCGTGCAAAGTTGATGTTTTTTTTGGTCGACTATTGAGCTCCTGTAATTCTGATATTACACGTTGCGTAGTTTTCAAATGAGACCGGGACTACGTTTGTATGGAGAATAGAATGAAGAGACTTCTCTTAAGTCCCAGGTCTGACTGAGTGGAAATCACTAAAACTTAAAACAGTATCTTTAAAGCACCAATAACTCCGTGACCAACCAATCAAACGAAGAAGCCGTATTACAACCGGGGTTTTACCGCAATAAATCGCGGCTCTCCAACATTCGTATTTTTCGCGTTAATGCGGTTCGGTTACGTTTCGACGATGGAGGCAAACTTCGCGATCCCGCTAATGCGTCCATTCACGCCGCGCGACCGAGATTATGGTAAAGGTAGCTGTTCGTGGACGATTGAGAGCGACGATTGACTTAGGGCGGTTTCAGACGCGACTATAACTCAACATACGCGATTGCAGGCACGCGACCACAATACAAGTAATAGGCAGTAGATCGACTTCATACTAGCGCCCGAATCGACGCACGTACACAGCCAAGCGTCATTTACACGGCCGTTCACCAAACTTCGCAAGACAAAACTACGCAGTGCCACGCCGCGCGCCGCCCGCGCAGTCCGGTCGCTGATCGAGCGCTGTGCCGCGCTGCCCGCTCTATTCGCCCCCGTTTCGATTCCGTAACGTACGCTATTAACGCTTGATACTAACTAGGTACTATAATATTTAATAATGGCGTAATGTAATAATTACAACAAGTTGTTTCGAACTTGCTGCAAAAGACGCATTTTTAATTTAATTAAAATAAATAATCATAAAATTAACACATGTTTCATTACTACATCTAAAACTACACAAATACAATAAAAATCTGAACACGTCTGTTTTACTTTTTGTAGACGCCAACCCTAGCGCTCCGCCCAGCCGTATATATAAGTTTCAAGAATACAGCCGAGTATTGGTAAAACGGGTGGTGAAGCACCAGGACTCTCAATATGAACGTCTGCATCGGAAAAAAGCAATCTTTCGTAAAAGGTGACGAGCTGTTGATATTAAAGTATTGTATCTTAGATTATTTACACTAAAAAGCGTAAAAAATAAATTTTATAACAAAAAATTTAACCGATTTCAAAAAACCATTAAAATAATTTTCTTAGTCTGAAGTCGGTCGGTGCCTCAGCATGAGCCAGCAGGAGTGATTGAAACTCAATTTAAAGTGCGTAGGTGAGGTAGATGACTATAGGTCCACTCCTGCTGGCTCGTGCTGAGGCACCGACCGACTTCAGACTTAGAAAATTATTTTCATGGTTTTTCGTAGTCGGTTCAATTTTTTGTTATAAAATTTTAATTTTATAAAATTATGTAATAAAATCGGACCATGAACAGTCTCTTTAACTTCCTCTGTTTAACCCGTGAATGGGCATTCGAGTTAACGCTTCCAGATACCGATCTTTATTGCCCTCGGCATAAAGACGAAATCCGCTACAAAGTATCGTTTTATGCCCACTTCGCTTCTTTTACGCCTGAAAATATGAGCGTGCCTACCTATCTAGAAACGGTTAAAAAGGGATTAGTGTATCGATAAAAAAGCAATTTTCACCCGCAAACCGATACATTAGGGGTGTTAGCAATTTGGAACCTTTGCAATATAACTTTCGCCTTTGCTTTTTCATGACTTCGATTTGCATTGAGCGACTCCTAACGCCATCTAGTCGCAACACTGAACAACTATACCATCGTACTATCGAAGTTTCTCGATCAACTCTGACGCACAAAAAATATACCTTTAATTAGGAAGGAAGAGAAAATACTTACGTTTGTTCAGTAAACAAAACACACATCAATATTACTACAAATAAGACAACACGAAGGATAAAGATACATAGAGTGCTAAGGCATTTAAATAATGAGGGCTATCGTTTTTTGTCTCACTAGATGGCGCACTGTTGCGTGAGGTTTTTAAGTATGGCTTTCAAAGTCTGTTATTACGGGCGTGAAAACAAAGTTTATATTAAAATCATATTTAATACACCTTAAAACCGTACCATAAAAATATCGAGCATGCCACAGTGTTGCATACCTAGTCCCCGTTTTGTTCGGAAAAAAGGGAGGACAAAGGTTTCCGAAAGAAAAAACTGTCTCAAAACACAGACATTCATTGCCCCGGAACGCATATTTGCCATAATTAATTTCAGACATTGCAAAATATTCACAAAATTATTCTAATTATAAATAAACCCGCGTAGCTCACCCAATAACTATGAGATTTGACATTTCGGAGACCTCACGCTACACTAGCGCCTCTAGTGGCGAATTCATTCGCGATAGCCCTCATTGACGTACCTATGTCGCATTCGTAAACAAACTACTTACTTACAAAGTTTTTATACCGCTTCCGCTTTTGTCATTTTGTGTATTTTTTTTTATTATATAAGAGGGGGAAAACGACCAAGTGGGTCACGTCACCTGATGGGAAGCAATCACTTCCGCCCATGGTCACCTGTCAACACGAGGCGTAACACAGATGCGTTGCCGGCCCTTTGAGAGACTGATAGGCTCGTTTTTAAAGATCCCTAAGTTGTACCGCCCCGGAAACACTGTCCCAGGAAGCTGGTTCCGTACTTTAGTCGTGCGTCATATTTTGTCTAAATCCTAAAAAAAAACCTCAATTCTTGTTAATAAATCTCATTTTTACCCATGTACGCTATTTTTGGTCGTATCGGTACACTCGGCCTCGTAAAACGGACCCCGCCCCGCTCATTGCGTTAAACCCGATTTCATCTCGGCATGGGAACGTATCTACGTACAGTCGGCGTCGGAATTCGATTAACACTTTATGATACAGACGTCTCAAGAGATTTGGGCGGAAACACTCCGGATATCTGCGTATGTTACTTACTCAATTATTTTGACGGTTTTTTGTGAAAGGAAAGATTGTTACGTTTGTACAATTCCAAAAAGGGATTATTGAGCCACTTACTATTGTTTGTATTGTATATATTGTATTGTATTGTCAAACTCTTTATCGTACATAAAAACACATGAAAATAACAGAACACAGGATAATAAGACGTACAAAGGCGAACTTTTCCCTTAAAGGGATCTCTTCCAGTTAACCAGTTA
Source organism: Choristoneura fumiferana (assembly GCF_025370935.1). Taxonomy (NCBI): domain Eukaryota; kingdom Metazoa; phylum Arthropoda; class Insecta; order Lepidoptera; family Tortricidae; genus Choristoneura; species Choristoneura fumiferana. The sequence goes on along the minus strand of NC_133496.1, from coordinate 14,844,834 downwards.
GTTATCCCTTAAAAGGATCTCTTCCAGTTTGTTTTGTTATATTTATAAAAATAATAAAAATTTACACTATTGTACCATCAGCCAAATATGTGGTCTACCACCTTAAAGTTGATAATCGTTTGCATGTCATAAAACAATAATGTTTGCGCCATCATGCGCGATATACCCACATACAAGTATAAACGTTTTCTGCTACCAGTCGAACTTATTATATTAAATTAAGTACTAGCACTTACTGACTACTATTGAATGTCCTCTGATCAGTTTACACACGCCGTCGTGTGTCCGAGTTGTCCAGTCCGTTCACTCACGCATATATTCAGTGCGACACGCCCGTGCCGTGTGTTGCTTACGTTTATTAGCCTAAACACCACCCAGTGACGTCACGCCCCAAACTAAATGGGATTTCTCCCTTAATTATGAGTTTTCACTGAACACTGTCACCAACCATAGGACCACTATATTTTGACGAGACCAGTACACTACTGTTCTAATCCTTTTAAATTACCGCGCTAAGCGGTTAATTAACACTTAATCATTAAGTTTACATCCACAATACAAACACTCAAACCTTGGGCAGTTTAACACCGATTTTATAACAAACAAAACTAATCGTTTTCGCCATAAAACATGTAAGGCTGCGCGCGCGCATCACAACAGACTCGCCTGTGACACGGGCCACACCCGCTAGCGCGCACTCACCCGCAATCTCGCTAAAAAAAACAATATGACCGACGGCAGCGCACCGGCCTCACTGCCCGGGTGCCTTACGATTACGTAAAGAACAGTATGGTGAATCTTTTGTCAACATCCCCCCGTCCCGGTCTGAGGAGCAGACCGCTAGCTTATTCTACGGGAAGGCGAGAGAGAGACGCCACGGCTCTCCGCAAAACCGAACCCTCGACCAACACCTCAGCCACACGCGGAGTTCCATCTCCACCAAAAATCAAACGCAAAATGCGACCTCGTCGCCAAAGCAATGATGGCAGATTTGCCTCTTTCAATAATACTAAATCTCCTTCCTTGGGAGGCTCAGTCCTGTCTGTCCACTTCACTCTCTGTTGTAATAAATGCAAATATTCAAGAGACCAGCGACTCCAAAAGTTCTGGCTCATTTGCTGTAACATTTGAAAGCGCGACAACCGATATACACGTTCATCCTTCCACGGGTATTCGGGCAGGGCGGTCAGGGGCCCCCCCACCAAAAAATGACCAGGAGTGAGGACTTCCAAATCATTTGGATCCTGAGATAGTGGACAGAGAGGACGAGAGTTGAGGACCGCCTCAACCTTACAAAATACAGTAGCTAGCTCTTCAAACGTTAGAGCTGTTTCTCCGATAATGCGGCGGAGGTGGGTCTTTGCTGATTTCACAGCAGCCTCAAAAATCCCTCCCCAATGAGGGCAATTTGGGGGACTGAACCGCCAAGTTACCCCCTTTTGGGCAGCAATTTGACTTAAACTATTACAATTCCTGTCAATAAATTCACAAACATCCTTAAGATAATTTACAGTCCCCTTATAATTTGAGCCGTTGTCGGAGCGAATAAGTGACGGTAGACCTCTACGCGACACGAAACGATCTAACGCAGCGACGAAGGCTTCAGTTGTCAAAGCGGATACCACCTCCAAGTGGACAGCCTTGCTCGCCAAACAAACAAATACACACAAGTACCCTTTTACAATCCGGGCATTCCGAAAGTTGGTTGTCTTGATCGAAAAGGGCCCGGCAAAATCCGTTGCCGTTCCATCAAACGGTCTTGACCTTGAAGGTCGAATTCTATCCGCTGGTAAATCGCCCATTTGCGGCTGCATAGTGGCCGCCTTTACTCTATAACATGAGATGCATCGAAACAAGACACTTCGGATCGCTCTCCGGGCAGACAAAATCCAAAATTCTCGTTGCAAAATGGCCAACAACGCATTGCAACCTGCATGAGCGTTGCGGACGTGTCGATCTGACACCAAGAGCTGCACCAAGGCTCCGCCTTTGGGCAGCATCAAAGGATGGCGGCTCTCAAACGGAAGGTCCGCCTTCCGGAGCCGGCCTCCAACCCGAAGAAGCCCATCAGAGTCGATGAACGGGTTCAAACGAGCGACCGCGCCTTTCAGCTTAGCGCGTCCCTCGCGCAAAATACGAAACTCTAACTCAAAGCGTGCGGTCTGCACGGTACGAACCCAGTGCAACAATGCGCTCCGGCGCTCATCTGCACTTGCAACAGGTTCCAAACGCTTTGCCTGTGGGTTACGACAGTTATGAATGAAGCGCCTGATCCAACTGGTAACACCCAAAAGCTTCTCCAAACTGCTATACCGAGCAAGTAACCAATCCGGCTCTGAAGTCGACTCAGTGACCACGGTATGCACACGCAAACCAGGTAAAGTCTGTGCTGAAGCGTCCATCTGACAAACAGGCCAGGAGGTTTCTGAACCCATCAGCCACTCTGGTCCCCACCAGAGCGGGTGAGACGTCAACTCTGGAGCCGTACACCCTCGGGAAGCACAGTCCGCTGGGTTAAGCTCCCCCGGTACGTGTCTCCAAATTATATCAATTCCAATGTTCTGGATTTGGGAAACCCGATTTCCCACGAAAACCTCCAAGGTATGTGGGGCCGCACGCAACCAGGCAAGCGCGACCTGACTATCCGACCAGGCGAAGATATTCTGTATCTCGACCGTGGCTGCAAACTCATGAGCAACGTGACTCAACAGTTTAGAAAGAAGATGAGCCCCGCTCAACTCAAGTTTAGGGATAGTTAGCCTAGTCCTAATCGGAGCAACCTTGCTCTTTGCTAACAAAAGCGAGACACTGACCCGGCCCTCGGTGTCAACTGTCCGCAGATATACAGACGCGGCGTAGCCGCGCTCCGACGCGTCGCAGAAACCATGAAGGCTGGCCTGATACCTTCCGGGCGGCAATATTCGACGAGGCAGGGCAATCCGATTGACCTCCTCAATCGATGAGATCAGCTCGAGCCACCCATCCAACGGAGGCCCGATCAGCGGCTCGTCCCACGAGACGCCCAAAGTCCAAAGTCGCTGGAGAAGACACTTCGCAGAAAATATCACTGGGCTTAACCAGCCGTTTGGGTCAAACATGCGAGCTATCATGGACAACACCGTTCTCTTGGTCCATGCCTTTGATACTTCCAAGTCCACTTGGAAGGTAAATATATCCTTTAGCGGCTGGTACTGCATGCCCAGCACCGCAATCCTGTTGGGATCATCCACATCCTCAAACAGGTGAGGGTTCTGTTGGTGATCCTCCGGGATCCCTTCTAGAACTTTAGGCTCATTGGACAACCATTTACGCAATTCATATCCGCCTGCCCTTAGGATTGCAATCAATTCATCCCGCAGTAAGAGGGCCTCCTCGATACTTTGGGCTCCGGTGCAGACATCATCTACATAAAGGTCACGTGACAACACGGAAGCCCCACGGGGGAAGCGGGTCCGGTCCCGTTCTGCCAATTCAAGCAACGATCGGATGGCGATGTAGGGGCTGGACTTCAATCCATAAGTATTTGTGTTCAGTTCATACACCGTCACAGGATCCTCAGGGCGCTCACGCCAGAGTATCAACTGGAATCGCCTGTCCTCAGGATGTATGATTGTCTGGCGAAACATCATCCGGATGTCCGCTCCAAAGACCACCTGATGTCTTCTAAAGTTCAGGATGATATCAATTATGCCTCTGTGCAACTTGGGACCGGAATGCAAACACTGATTTAATGAGACCCCGTTCGAGGTGGGTGCCGACCCATCAAATACGGTCCTCAATTTGCCTGTTGAGGCCTTCACCACTGCATGGTGGGGCAAGAAATAATGCTCAGTTGAGCTCCAATCAACTCGAGCCGGAGACATGTGACCCAAGTCCTCGTACTCGCGCATGAAATCTATATATTTTTTACGAAGTACGGGGTCACGCTGCATACGCCGCTCCATGGAAAGTAGTCGTTTCTCCGCAAGTGCCCTACTTTGCCCGAGGCTAGGACGAGAAGCAACAAAGGGCAACCTAGTTACAAACCGACCGGAGGACAACCTCTCGGTGTTCGATTGATAAAAGGCCTCGCACTCTGCGTGGTCAGGATCCATCCTAGGGACCATAGGTGGTTCCTCCACCTCCCAAAACCTTTGCATGGTCTTGGCCAAAGATGCAGTCGCGATAACCGTCGGCTCCTTCATGGAGTCGTTCTCAAACACAGGGCCCATCAGGGCAAAACCAAAAATGGTGGATACTGCCAACATTGAAGACGAACCCAGAGCCTTCCGGGTGCCCAACAAAATCCAACCTAAAACGTCCGAGCCCAGGAGCAGGTCTACTGGGCCGGGATGAAAAACAAAGGGGTCGGCCAAATCCAAACCTGAAACCAAAGACAACACGGCCGGCGGTATGTCTGTAGAGGGCTGCCAACCTGCAATGGTATCCATTACCAGCGCTGAAGTCGTGATCCTCATTGTGGAGGACTGCAGCGAAGAAAACGTGACAAGTGTCTGTCCCGTCAGACACTTCACCTGTATACCACCAACTCCAAGAAGTGGCACAGGTGAGTCCTCCACGGCTAAGCCTAACTGATGTGCCACTCGAGTGGTGACCAAACTTTTCTGAGCCCCTGAGTCTAACATGGCCCTTACAGTAATAGATTTTCCCCCACTACCCCATATGCGGACCGCCGCGGTAGGGAGCAGAACCGTCCGCGGTTCTGTCCCACTGTGGGAGCAGACTAGTTATGGGTTCCCCCTTGGCTCCAAGCCAGGGGAATACGATTGACCAGGATAGTACGGTGGGCGAGTGCACATCCCCATGTAAGGGGGCGCATAACCCGCGGCCCTGCCGTACCTAGCATACGGCGGATGGTACTCCAGCCGTGGGGGCGGTGAAAACCGCCGTGGCTCCGTTTGGCGAGTAGTAGGAGCCGGGGCGGAGGGAGGTGTCCCACCTCTCACTTCCGCTTTAGGGCCCCCGCCCATGGGAGCCCAATCCGGGGCCTGGCCAGCCACATACTGGCCATGCATTGGAGGCGCGGGGTCCCGGACTGCCGAGGCCCGTGCAGGCACACGACCCCCCTCCCAAGGGGGGGTGCGACGAGCGAAGCCACGTCCTCCGTCCGACGGTGGAGAGCTTCGCGCAGGAGCACCCCCGCCCATAGGGGGCCCCTGCCTCATTACCGGGGAGCCAGCCCCGCTTCGATTCATGCAGAGCAGCTCGTGGTGCTGCCCACGGCATGCACTGCATGGCTTGACTCTGCGGCAGTCACGTGCATAGTGACTGCCCAGGCAATAAAAGCAAAGTTCATGCCGCTTCACCATGCGGCGCCTGTCCACTACTGGCAGCCTCTGCCAGTCCCTGCATTGCAGCAGGCCGTGACCCATTTGACCACACTGCAGGCAGTCCGCGTCCCTCGCAACTGCCGCTGTATGGACGAACCGCGCACCAGCTCCACGCGGTGACGGTGGTTGTGCCTGTTTAGGCTTCCCTCGCCATGAGAGTCCCGGGGGCCTGCGTTCTGGCGCCCCAGACGACGTTGGTTCCGTCATGGAACTCTCTGCAGCCCTAGCCTCAAACTCTAAGAACTTTACTAAATCCGTGAAAGTAGGTAGGGTGGTACTGTCCCGTTCAGCATTCTCGCGCTCAAAGCGCGAGCGTATGTCATTAGGCAATTTGCCCAGCAAAATATGCACCAATAAAAAGGACCACTGGTCCACCGGCAGCCCTAAAGTGCGGAGCGCGTTACAGGCCACTGTAACGGGCGTGAGCAGATTTAGGCGCAGCTGTGCCCGGTTTGCCACCTTAGGCAGGGCCAATAACTGCGCGGCATGTGCGTCGGCCAATAAACGCACATTTTGATAACGGGTGTTCAACAACTCCCAAGCTGTGTCGTATTGTTCGTCCTCTACCCGGAGGTGCTGGATGAGTGACCGCGCTTCATCCTCCAGGGTGGAGAGGAGATATGCCATCCTTTGGGCCTTCGATAGGTCTTGCCTGGAATCGACCAACGACTCGAACATATTTTTAAAGGCCACCCATTCCTCCATTTTACCCCCAAAATGAGTCAGCTGCAGAGTGGGGAGCCGACCAGTGACACCTGGTCCGTCCGATCCACCGGACGTGCGAGGGCAGGGCCGCCCGTCTGCCTCGCTTTGATTCTGGCAGCGGCCTCCACGATGTCATCGTTGTAAGTCATGATTTGTTGGTAATCATTGAGGAGACCTGTCAAAACCTCGTCTTCTAAAGTAACTTCATCGAGCGCCGCCATGGCCACCTCGACGTTTGCTATACGTGTGCGGAGCTGCTCCGCTCGGTCAAGTATAGCTGCGTCCTTATCCTTCCTGGACAGGAGCGCCCCAGCCGTTGCAAACCACCTCAATTCATTGGCGATAGTCGCCTTCGCACTTGGAATAGATTTCGTCGCCATTGCGTTAGAGCCCAAACAAATTAAAACCAATTTACCCTTTAAAACAACCGAATGTTCGGCTCCAACAATGGCTCAAAAGGGGAAACCCTAATTTAAATAATACAAACAAATTTAAACAAACAATGCTTAACAAACAAACAAGTAAAAAAAAATAGGCCCAAAATTAAAAATTTGCCAAAAAGTAATTTTATCCCGAAATTCTACTGAAAATGATGGTCACCCTACCTATTATTTAACTTTACTTTCATACAATAATTATTATAATATTTAAATGTAACTTTCAAACACAAACAATTTATAATATTTAAATTTAACTTTCAAACAAACAATTTATAATATTTAAGCTTAGCTTTCAAACTCAAACAATATATAGTAGGAAAGTCTACAAGTAGTATATAACCATTATAACTACTAATGGGCCCTTCAGAGTTACGCTATTAACCACGCTCTGCTACCAGCTTTTGTTTGCGCCATCATGCGCGATATACCCACATACAAGTATAAACGTTTTCTGCTACCAGTCGAACTTATTATATTAAATTAAGTACTAGCACTTACTGACTACTATTGAATGTCCTCTGATCAGTTTACACACGCCGTCGTGTGTCCGAGTTGTCCAGTCCGTTCACTCACGCATATATTCAGTGCGACACGCCCGTGCCGTGTGTTGCTTACGTTTATTAGCCTAAACACCACCCAGTGACGTCACGCCCCAAACTAAATGGGATTTCTCCCTTAATTATGAGTTTTCACTGAACACTGTCACCAACCATAGGACCACTATATTTTGACGAGACCAGTACACTACTGTTCTAATCCTTTTAAATTACCGCGCTAAGCGGTTAATTAACACTTAATCATTAAGTTTACATCCACAATACAAACACTCAAACCTTGGGCAGTTTAACACCGATTTTATAACAAACAAAACTAATCGTTTTCGCCATAAAACATGTAAGGCTGCGCGCGCGCATCACAACAGACTCGCCTGTGACACGGGCCACACCCGCTAGCGCGCACTCACCCGCAATCTCGCTAAAAAAAACAATATGACCGACGGCAGCGCACCGGCCTCACTGCCCGGGTGCCTTACGATTACGTAAAGAACAGTATGGTGAATCTTTTGTCAACAAATAATGCCATGAAAGTTCGACTTTAGTGACGACCGGATGGCTAAGTGGTTAGAGAACCTGACTACGAAGCTTGAGTTCCCGGGTTCGAATCCCGGCCGGTGCAGATATTTGTATGAATAATACGAATGTTTGTTCTCGGGTCTTGGATGTTTAATATGTATTTAGTATGTATTTATCTATATAAGTATGTTTATCCGTTGCCTAGTGTCCATAGTACAAGCTTTGCTTAGTTTGGGACTAGGTCAATTGGTGTCAAGTGTCCCATGATATTTATTATTTATTATTATTATTATATTCATTTGATAGGAATTTGTTTAAAAATTGATAGACCACTTATTTGGCTGATGGTACCTACACCATAACATAAGATTGGTAGGCTATGGAATGGAATATAACCTACTACAGTACCCGACGATAAAGATGCACATCGATCTTTGAAAAGAGACAATTGGCTGCTTACGACGATTTCCGAATCCGTCCATCAATTATCGATTGTGTCAAATAAATACTGCACTTAGGGAGCTAAATTAGTTTACGTCAAATCAATGACACGTAATTTTCGGATACCTATAGAGAGCTGTTGCAACTACTAGAAAGAGTATAGTTCCCCCTTTTTTTTCTAAAGATGCCATCATACAATTTAAAGTTTTGGGGGGTTTCAACAACTATTTATTATATATTTTTAATCATCTAAATGCGTCCATCTGTGCGTGCGTTGCATCTGTACAACGACTGACCAACGTCACATAAATAATTCTGTTGACATGATAATAATTTCAATTAATTTAGTGTTTTTTTTTTAATATAATGTGACAATGTAATTTATTTATTAATCAAGTGTATTTTTTTTTTCTTTTCTTTTTGTATTTTCTATGAGTCATGTTACTTGAAATAAATGTATATTATTATTATAAGTAGGTACACTGCCCCCGAAGTTCCCAATCCGCACTGGGCCCGCGTGGGAACTACGGCCCAAGCCCTCTCGTTCTGAGAGGAGGCCTGTGCCCTGCAGTGGGACGTATATAGGCTGGGATGATGAAGTAGGTACACTGTGTGTGACAACGCACTACGAAGCCGAAATTAGCCGAGTCTCTTTCCAAAGACCGATGTGCAATCTTTATACTGTGTACCACCTTTTATTTATACCTACTCATAGTCTGACAATAAAGTATTTGTATCTGTATGTGTTTTTTAATACTTAGTAATAAATAATAAATTTAGTTAAATTACTGATGCGTTGCTGGCACACATAGTACACACACAACACACCACACAAACACAAGCGTAGTCTGGTGGTGGTGATAGTAGGGTTTGTGTGATTTGTATGTGTTTTTACAATGAAGAGGTAGAGGAGCTGTATGAGCACACATTTGTTGCATAGACGTGGCAATCGTTATGTGAGCAAAGTAATTTTTTATAGTTCATCTATACAATTCTACAGAATAAGCATTTAAAAATACTAATAAAATACGATTTTAGCAGGAATACAATTATGACTAATAAAAATATGACAAACAAATATTATAAATTTCAAAAATTATGCAACTAGACACACGCCCATGTTTCTTACTTAAACATATTCAAACTAATTAGAAGTTCTCAAGATACATCCATCACACATATTCTCGCTGTTTAGAATGATCGATGCGGCTCAGCTAATAACAAGACGATAATAATGTTTACGATGAAATACATGATGTTGCGCGTCCAGGGGGCCTACCACGCTCTCTTAATACGATTCAGTTTAGGCTCTAAACTGAACTGCATCGCTATTTCGTACCACGACGTTACTTTTGCGATTCAGTTCAAGCACGGTTCAGCGACAGCGATACAGACATTTTCATTCACTCACTTCAAGCGGTTTTCGTACCATGACGCTTAACTTGAATGGGAATTGAATCGCTTCAGTGTCAAATTTTGCGATTCAGTATAAGTTACTCATTCTGTCAATTCTTTTGGAGTTTTAAGTGTTTTACTTGGAATATTTTTAAATTTCAAGAACTTTTAAACTTTTATTCAAGTTTTATAACTTTTCATAGGTACTCACGATCACGACATTGTGCTTCTTAACTCCTCATTGATAAAACTATTTTTTCAGTGAGAAAAATGACTCGTGGATTAGTGACAGCGTAAACATTTGATTTGTAATCAACGGTGTACTGCCTTTTCGGCGAAATATTTTTCGCCAAATTTCACTTAGCAACCAACCTTTCGCCGAAGTTTCATTTGGCAAACCAATCCTTGGGATAACTTTGCTTCGCATTTTTCTTATTTCGCAACATTTTTATATTGCAAATTTTACTTCATCACACTTTTATGTGGCAAACAATTATGTAGCAAATGATTGGCTAAGGCAAATAACAAATAGTCAAATAACATTTAGCCAATTTTTACACATAAGGTAGGTAGGTATATCAGTCATGATATATAAATAAAAAGAATAAATGTTAAATTATGTGGCGGTGAGCGAGCGAAGCGAGCGAGCAAGACGAGACTAGGCAGAAGCGACTTGGATAGGTTAGGTTCAGAAGGCTAAGGCGGGAGCGAAGCGTAGCGTAGCTTCCGCTTTAGCCTTCGATGTTAGGTTTTTTTTTGTAACAGAACGGAAAAAATCTTTGGCTTGCTTGCTTGTTTGCTTGCTAAATGAAGGAATGCCAATCAACGCATTTGACGAAAACACAATTGACATCTTAAAAAAATCCCAGGTAATAATTTGCATAATAATCATTTATCAAATCATTAGTTGGGAAATGATATCAGTGCGCAATGTTGAGTTGGGAAATGAAATTTCGCCTAAATAAAAATATGGGATAAATAGTTTGGGAGTTAATAATTTGCTAAATAATTTTCGCCAAAACATTAGTAAACCGTAATCAACAACACAACGGTTGCTAAGAACACGGAATGACATAGTGTTATGGTTTCCAAAATAAAGAGGTTTTAGTATACAATATTTGGTTTGCATATAGCGGCATCCCTTTCGCGACTTAGCGTTTCAGTTTCGGACCAGAGACAATATCGGTCTTTCATTCACTTGTAAACCATTGAGACTCAGCTCTGTGAAATAAACGTCGTGGTACCAATTTCGACGATTCAGTTTAGGTGCCTAAATTGAACTGCTCTGCGTTTGGATCGTTTATGAAAAGATCATGGTAGGCCCCCTGATTTTGTTGGGCGTCCCACGGTGAACGGACGACCTTAAGAGGGTCGCTGGCGGCGGATGGATGCGAGGAGCTGAAGACAGAGTGTTGTGGCGCGCCATGGAAGAGGCCTATGTCCAGCAGTGGACTGCTGTAGGCTGATGATGATGATGGTGATGATGGACATGATGTTCTACACGGCGAGATTAATGGAAGAAGCTAGAAAATATATATGGTTGGTGTGAAAAACCCGTGGTGGCCACTAGGCTTAACCTATATTGCCTCTCAAGCAGACTAGAGGGTCGTTGGAGACTTATTTACTAAAAAACCGGCCAAGAGCGTGTCGGACACGCCCGAAATAGAGTTTAGGTATATTTTATACCTTAGGCTGCTATTTACTCTTAAACTACTAATAATTCTCAAGCGAACTTAACCTTTATAGTTTTCCTTAAAATTTTGATATACCTACTTACTACCATCCTGGTTTTTTTCAAATTTTTCACTCACCGGTTTAGATTTTAGGGGGGGGGGCGCTCGATTTTAATGAAAATTTGCACTTTAAAGTTGAATATTTCGCAAACAAATCACTGAATCTAAAAATCGTTTAAGCTATCTTGTAATGGTTTTAAAAGACCTATCCAACGATACCCCACACAATAGGGTTGGATGAGAAAAAAAACACCCCCACTTTACGTCTATGAGGTATCCTAAAAAAATTTTTTATTGTACCATTTTGTTGGCATAGTTTACATTTATATTCGTGCAAAATTACAGCTTTGTAGCATTGATAGTCCCTGAGAAAAGCCGCGGACGGACGGACAGACAGACAGACAGACATGGCGAAACCGCGAAATTTTGCCATTTTGGCTCCGGAACCCTAAAAACGTATTAGGTATTTACCTATCTCCAAAATTCCTGAGAAGACCCTGAAATCTTTGAGTAAATTTTGAACATAACATCAAAAAGTTTTTTTTTAATGTAGATGAATTATACACGTACATACGAAATTATATGTACTTATGTCATTTGAGACCCAGGGAAAGACGTATGATCATATTTATACAAAAAAAATGCACCGTTTCCGCGGATTAGTGATAAACCAAATGGCTACTTTCCTAAATAAATATACAGGACGTCCCAAAACTTGGGTCTGGGAATCGAACCGACTTAAATGTGAAAAAAAATCACCCCTAGTTTTATGATGCCAATCGAAAGAAGGGACAAAAAATAATAATTCTTACATAACATACTATCTTAAAAGAAAGGAAAAACGTGTTTTTTTCACATTTAAGTCGGTTCGATTCCCAGACGAAGCAAGTAATTCTTAGAAAATCTTTAAATGCAGAATTACTAACTTTTAAAAAATAACAGTCTTCTTTCAGCAAAATATCCTATCTACGATATTTCAGGTACTTTCCCTTGATGTTACATAGTCTTGGGACGCCCTGTATACGTACTTAATTAAATAAGTAGTTCGTCATATTAAATATATTGACCCGGATAACTCACGTCTTAAATCGAGCTTAGCCGACATGTTTCGGGCTAATTCGTAGCCCTTCCTCTTCGGAGCGACGCGACTCGGCGGCTGCTGCAACACTCGACTCGATTTAAGACGTGAGTCAATATATTTAATATGAGTGAGTCTCACGGTACTTTAATTTTCAAAGTAGTTCGTCAGTTAGATTTTCAAAAAATATCGGACATGTTTTTTTTCTAAGAATAAGAGCTAGTCATACATACACTTTCCAAGAGTCATCATTTTCGCTTCCCAAACGACAGCAAGCATTAGCCCCGCGACTCGAAGCAGCGACAATAACTCAGGGGCCGCTCGCGGCCGCGGCCCGCATCAATCCTCTATGACGGGTCCGTCCATTCTGGGACCCTCTCGTTATACGGGTTCCGCGCTAAACGCTTACGAACCTCGCAGTCAAATGTAGACTTCACTTACTGGGTGATCTGGGGAGGAGGATCCGAACTAAACTCACTTAATACTGTAGGTATTTAGTAAGTCCTAAATTGGCCACGTATACCTACATTATTATAAAAATATAGATAAGTAACAACTTTCACTGAAGAAAAATAATAGTTCAGGCGAAAATTAAAATTATAGTGATTTTTTGAAAATCTATATAAGGTCATAATATTGAATCAGGCGTTACTTTGCGGAGGTCCACATCAATGAAATAAAAGAATTTCTTTGCTCACCCGCGACCTTCCCGCGAAGGTCGCGAAAGGAAAGAAAGGAATAGGAAGCGAATTAGGAGGTCGCGGGTGAGCAAAGAAATTATTTTAGTTTTATATAAGGGGCTAACAAATTAGGTGTAAGTACCAATAATTTTACAGCTGACAGTAGGTACTAAATATACTAAAATTGTAAAAGTTTATGTTACTTTTTGGAGATAATTAGAAAATCAACTTTACTGCGTAAAAACACCCTGTTAATGAGATAATGAATAGTCAGTAATTGAAACTTTTTTGACGTTTTGATTATCACGAGTAACTGGCCACTTCACTTAGATACATAAATGTCAAAGTCACATAATGTTTTTTTTTTAGAAAAATATGGCTTTGTCCATCGGAGGACAATTTTGCCAGTGTCTGTAGGTTTTGCTGTTGTACGGTAAAAAAAAACTAGAAAACGAAATAGGAGAGGCAATGGTGGATGAACGATGACAGCGCGAATCCAGACACATAATGCTTACTAAAACTTTTCCCGCGAATCGTTGACTGTTATGACAAACGATGGTTCACTAATAATAAAATAAAATAAAATAAACTTTATTCAGTACCATAAATGTAACAACTACTTACAAATCAACTACACTAAATTGAGGCAAAAATGCTAAGTATACATAGTTAGTATTACATGGTTAAGACACAAAATGAGTAATATTGTGTTAAGATTAATTTGTTTACGCCTCATTAGGTGCGAGAAACACTTGACAGAAAGTGTTAAATATCTTGTCACTCAAATGCACAGGTTGATTATATTTGGGAGGAATGATAATTTAATTTATTTATTTTGTTCAGAAAATTAAAACATAAATATCGTATAAAAAGTTTTCTTAATTTATATTTTTTAAGTTAATTGTTTTGATCTAATTTAAAATTTTCTTAAAATATTGGCACTTAATCTGTTAGCAGCTTGTATATATGTCTCTCTTTCTGACTGAACCGAAAAATCTATATAAGGTGCTTCGGGTTAGGTATGAAAGTAGCTCTGATAGCACAAACCAATAAGAAAAGTTTCAAAAATCTTTTTTTTTGTCTTTCAGTGTACAGTAAACATTTAATATACCCCACACTACATTTTGTTTAAAAGAAGATCTCTGCTAACACTGCATAGTGGCATATTCATACCTACAAATACGTACAGAACCTTCAGTGCGCGAGTCCAATCCACACTTGTCTTGTATTCCACGGCACCCAAAATCGCGTTTGTCGTAGAGAAGAGATAAAACTCATCGTGCTCTCAAGCAATTCACTTTACATAGTGGGAGCGAGAGCATAAAACAAACCGCGACGGCGGCGGGATCAATTGCTATTGGAAATTGGCCCGCGCCATAGAGTACAGCAAGTAGACTCTACAGACGAGGAAACTGAGTCACGTACCAGTATGTATGAAACCTTTTCATTATCATTTTCGCTATGATTCCTTTGGAATATATATTGGATGACATATTAGCACTTGGTAGCACTAAGGTTCCACCCTGGTACGTGATTCAGTTTCCTCGGCCGTGCATAACTTTGAAAAATAATAGTACAACGTATTTTTGATTTTCGTTAACCTTAGGCAACATTTATAATTTTTATTTTTATTTTTTTTATTTCATTAATTTATTCAGACAATTAAATGCATACAAATAACTTATCAATCTATTGTTAGTAAATTTATAGTTAAATGTCAACAGTTTTAATTTATGTAAGTAGTGCTACGAGAGATGAAATGAATGATTACACACACAGCTACAAAAAGCTGATTGCAAAAAAGGAGAATGAGGGCGCGGCCACATGAAATCGCTCGACGCTTGTTACCAGTGTCAAATCTAGTCACGTGACATATAGCGATAAAGCTGAAAATAATTTTGCTCCCGAGTGGCTCATACAACTTTTCACACCGAGCATTAAGAAACTTGAAAAAAAAATATTTTAACTATTATTAAAGAACAATCAGCATAGAAAATGGCGAGGCTTTACAATTATCAACTTCAAAAAATGGCATTTGCAATAAAACACTTAGAAAAGCCTTGAACAGAAAAGTTGCACTTTGCTCCCTCTCGTCAGGGAGGAAAAGTTACTTTTCTGAAGGAGAGGTGTGAAAAAAACTAAATGAGCCAATCGCAAGCAAACGTCAAACGGAACTGACGATACTAACGCCATCTAGCGATATTTCGCCTCCGTGAGAACCCTCATTCCTGCGTCTTTCATTAAGTACATCACGTTCCTGTGCACGTGACCTCAACTCTGCTGGCACTCTATACTAACTTATTTAATCTTTGCCGAAAGGGTTCTATGACAGAGACCCCCCGATATTTATGCCTCGCTAGAGTGGTTAAGGAAACGGCCCAACTCCAACTTCCCTACTGGGTCACACGCTCAACAAATAAAGGGGCCTTTGTCTTACTACTTCGACAACAAGAAACGCTGAACACACGCAAACGAGGCGAAATCAGTCAAAATTTAGCGAATAAACAACACCCAAAAGGTAACAAACGGAACTTAATGTTGCTACGGTGTCTGTCTGTTTTGTTTGTAGGCTGTATCGCAAGAACCTTAACAAAGTAGACAACTGTTCAGGCATAATAATTACAATTACTTACTATTGATCATCATCATCATCCCAGCCTATATACGTCCCACTGCTGGGTACAGGCCTTCCGGTTTTTGAAATTTGACACAGTTGGAAAACCTGTTGGAAATCCTTATGGGAACTTAGTAAATCCTGGTATTTAACGGCTGAATCTAATGAATTACACGTGCGAAGCTGCGGATAAAATCTAGTTTAACAAAAATTTCAGGACAAAACCGTTATAAAAACATTTTATTTTAACCCGAAAAACAAGCGTAATTGAAAAATTGGCAAATAAAGTCTTAATTAATTTTAAGTAAACAAATAAACAGTTCACTATTGTCATACATAAAGGAATGTAGTCTGAAATCCATACTAATATTATACATGCGAAATTGTGTGTGTTTGTATGTTTGTCCGTCTTTCACATCGAAACGGAGCGACGGATCAACGTGATTTTTAGCATAGAGATAGTTTATGGGCCCGAGAGTGACATAGGCTACTTTTTATCCCGGAAAAGTGTACAGTTCCCGAGGGAACAGCGCGCGATAACCGAATTCCACGCGGGCGAAGCCGCGGGCAAAAGCTAGGACTATATAACCTAACCTATCCAATACATACCAAGATATAACAAGTAGGAAAAAATTGAGTATTTTTAACAAAGATTTATTTTTAATTAAATGACATAAGTAATTACAAAATAAAGTATAGCTGCTAAAAAACAATAAAATATCTTTAAAAAGGATAAGTATGTATAAACACACTTAATACATTACATTCAAGTAAATATTCGAGCGCTTGAAGTTTGGACTGCTCGGGTCAAACGTCATTTTTTTATTACAATAGAAAAAGAGTCGCAACAACGTCAGCAGTACTGTATGGCGACTCCGCTACTTCCTGGTGGTCATACCTTTAGCTGTTCAAAGTGTCTGTGTGAAGTGACACAGGCAGAGGGTAGGCAGCGCTAGTGCTCCCTCCCCTGATGTGGTGGGCTGGCACGCTGCTGCAAGCTTCTTCGACCAAGCGTCGTTCGGTCAACAACCGCTGATGATGTTTCGGAGAGAAGCGAAACACGTGTCCGATCTTGTTTATGGTTGTGGTGGTGGTGGTTCTCTTGTTGGTGGGTGTTGGTTATTTATGTTTTTTATGCGGAGGGTTAAATTGCATGAAAAAACATTTTTTCCAACTCAAATGTAGACTTGGCCTCACTGCTTGGCGGAGGAGCAAGACAGATATTCCATTTACAAACTGTAAACTGCCTACCCTGGAATTGACGCACTACACGCCAATGGACACAGAATACTGCTGGAAACTTGTAGTGCCACGGCAGTTCGTATGTGTTTACACTCCTCAATGGATTAATGAAGCAATGTTGGCAATAGTGGTGGCCTTTAACTGTTCTGAGTGGTAGTTGTGTGCAGAGGCACTGGTATGCTGCTGGGAGCTTGGTAGTATCGCGGCGGTTCGTTGAGCGTCGTGGCGCCCATCACACTGCCACCCGCCACTAGCAACAATCTACGGAATGAAAGCATTATTGTGTCAGTCTCGAATGCTGAGTTAGAAATAATTGACAAGATTTCATTTTTTGAACACCTGTAAATTACTACAGGAATCGAAAGAGTTTTGCCTCCTGAACATGGGAAAATATTTACTATACAAAAAAATAGAAATCTGAATTTGCCAACACTACCACAGAATAGATATGATTCCTTTGCCCTTTTTACCAGAAAAAGGAGCTCTCATAATTTTGACAACTTTTACGTCAGATTTACGCTATTTACGTTGTATTTACGTGATCTTTTTTATAATAGAGACTAGACAAAAGTAATGAATCTATTGTGTGGTAGTTTTGAAGTTATGCCCTTTTAGAATTAGCACATCTTAAAAAAATTGTAATAAATAAATTAATAATCGTAGCGAAATTTTAAAAATATCAGCGTCTTTCTCTTTCCAACCAGAATACAGAGAACGAATCAAATTATAGTCTTAGAAATATGAAATCTTGTCAAAAAATTACACGCATGAAAGATTCCATAGATAAGACTGCTCTCGCGCGCTTCCATAAAGGAGCGAGAGATCATCTGGACGGAGTGTACGAGTATGTAGCTCTTCTACTTACCTCGGGAACGTGCTAATGTCTACGCGCGAGCGCCGTAGCGCACAAAACGCTCTGTCCGGACCGGTTCTTAGCCTAATCTGTAGCTGTTAGCACGGACCTGCGCCGGCGATGGTGCCGCAGTAGCGCGGCTACGCTCGGGAAGCTTCGGGCCGCGCGCCGAGCGTAGCCGAGCGCGAGCCGACCGTCGCCGCGCCGCCGCACACCCACGTTGTAGACGCCGCCCGCGCAAGACACTGACAGCGTGAACGCGTGGTTCGGCTGGACAAACAAATAAAGCTCATATTATGTAAAGAAAGAAAGAAATAGTACATTGTGCATTAAGGGGCGTAAGAAGGGGATTACTAACTAGAGTCTATTAGAAGCTCGACGCCGGAGGCGGAGGGCTTTTAATGACCCGAGTTTGTAATCCCCTTACGGAACGTGTATTCACAATGATTTTGATGAGAAAAAATGCAAAAAAATAAATTATTTTGTGTCCAAACATTTCACAGCTCAGCAAAAACAAGACGCTAAGAAAACAACTGATTACTACAATATTCGAAAATCAATGTTCGTATCGTACCGTCCCTCTCACTCTTATATTAAATAACATGAACTTCGATTTTCGAATTTCTTGGTAGCCCCCCGCATTGACACTTTTTTCGAGCCGTCAACCATAGATAATACTAAGAACTGTGTTTAGTTCAGAATTCGAATGGTCTTACGGCCAGATAATTCCAACATGCTAAAAAAATATTTACTAAATTTATTGCAAAACAATTTCATATCAATTTAAAATATAAAAATAACAAAGTTTCATGAAGCGTGGCAAATTTTTGTGGTGTAAAATTAGGTTACAGCTAAGGTTTAAAAATGTACTTAAATAAAATGTTGGCTGACTTGAAACCTCTTTAGTCTGAAATGACGTACCTACTAACTTTTTAAAACTAAAGTCATAACTCTCTTGGGGAGAAAAACTATACGTAAATCCATAATTCCCGCGAGAACAATTGAGGCCATTGCTATTTTTGACATTTAGTATACAGGCATGGAATAACGTCATTGACGAGCAAGTGTGATGAAAAGATTCTTATTTTATTCTTATTTCGCGGGAACAATGTAATTATTCTGGTTATAAACTTGTCTTTCCGAGGGTCTCCAACTATCTAAATCGGTTCAGCAGCGGTTCAAATATGGAGACGTAACAGCCAGACAGATAGATTTATATTATAAGGATTTGGTTCCGTTTGCTTTAATAACTATGGGTACTTGTACTAATCTAATTTTTGTTTTGAACAAAATATTTAACTTCCTGCCTCTTGCGTCGCGTTCTTTTTGACCGCATTCATTTTCTCTTTTTTTTGTCTTTCTAAAAGCGCTAGTAGCTCAGATGAAGAAACCAATTGATCTTCATTTGTCTAAGGCTAGTAGTATCGAAAGTGACAGGTAAAATAGTCCTTTGCAGACTACTTCCATAACAAACGTTTTGTTTAAATTTTTAATGTAATTTACCTAAATAGGTACACTTGCCCATAGAGAGTAGAAATTAAAAAGTGACAACACTGTAGTGTCCTCCCTTTTTTTGCTCCCTGGTTTAAAAGGGATGACACTACAGTGTTGCCACTTTTTAATTTCTACTCTTTATGGGCAAGCTGTAGACAAGATTAAGAAAAGTAAACTATGACATTTATCTTCCCATTCTTAAGACCAGCAGATGTGAGCAAGACGAGTTAGTGAGAGATATCATATCATAACATATATAATAGTACATAGTTATCCAATTAGGGCTGCGGAAAGTGCGAGCGTGTTATTGGCCGCCTGATGACGGCTCTGTGCGAACGGAATAACAAGGATAAAACCAGCTGTTCACTGTACAGCCGCGCGGATATACCAACAGGTTTTTCCGAACCGGTGTTAGGTTATTCGAAATTTATAAATGCTTGTGATAGCTTGAGTAAAGATATTTTGGTTTCGACTTGATTTGGACTCTCCGTGCGTCTTGGTGTTCCATTTATAATGTAATTTCTGTTTATTTTGTTTGAATAAAAAGCGATGGCATCACAGATATATTCCAAAAAATACAATAAAAATACAAAAACATATGGAAAAGTAGTGGAACAGGTCCTTTATCATATTAAAAAGTACAATTAAAAGACTGAAACTTGATATAGGTAAACTAAACCAAAACTACGAAGTAAACACTTCGTCGAGATTTTTCACATTAAAAACAGTTTTCTTATTTCGGACTTACAATCTGGGGGCACGGGACTGCCCCCGCCAAGATGAAAATAAAAAGGTTTCACTATTTATGTACCTACCAGTTTAACATTTATTTTTATATTTTTACAAAAAAGTCATCTAAGTTATTAAAGCACTGTTCATTGCCTTCCATGCGGCTGAAAAATCCAGATTATCTTGACGAAAATTGGTGCGACTTAATAGTAGGTTGTACAACAAGAGCATAAAACGAGACATTTTACCCAAGGCGTTCATAATAGCCATGGACATACACGTCGTACGTATAGATAGACACGTCGAGGGGAAAATGGGTTTAATGCTCGAGTTTTACACTCTGCTTTTCACTTAGGAAATTAAATAGCAACAGTTGTTCACTTTCTATATGTACCTTTTTATTTTTCATGCATTAATTTGTAATAATACTTTTATTGTTTTATTTTGATTGATTTGATATTTTTTTAGTTTTATATGAATTAAAAATTATTAAAAAATATATGTAGAAACTTTTTTGTTAGTGGCTGTTTACAACTTGGTCTTAGACGATGATTTTACTTTATGCACTAGAGCATAAAAAGTCATTTTATGTCGCCTAGATCCACGAACTTTACGAGCATGAGAAGTGAAAAATAATTTAAGTTATGCTTGACAGTGAATGGCGGTATAACTCTGCGTAATTATGACTGCAGATGTGTCAGCCCGTCTGTCTGCTCTGTGACGCGAGCTTAGCCCATCTGATATAATGGAACAAACGGATTGCTCACGCATGTAAAGTCGAGTAATACATGACACGTTTCGAACCGTCTTCGACCCTTTTTCAAGAAGTTTGTGGGCAGAATGTTTATTGTTTGTTTGGTGGGTTTGTCTGCGAATGACAATCGTCTTAAGAAGAATGTGTGTCAATCTGTCGGCCTGTTCTGTGAAGCGAACTATCAGGCACCTACTCTACCTACTGCTACTTACTGGGAAGGTGATGTGTTTGATAACGCAAGATTTTTTTATAGTTTGTTTTTATTCCATTTACTAGCTTTTGCCCGCGGCTTCGCCCGCGTGGAATTTGGTTATCGCGCGCTGTTCCCTCAGGAACAATGCATGTTTCCGGGATAAAAAGTAGCCTATGTCTCTGGCCCATAAACTCTCTATGTCAAAAATCACGCCGATCGGTACCTCCATTTCGACGTGCAAGACGGACACACACACTGTCGCGTATGGATTACTTCTTTGACTTAGTTCTGTGATATTCTAATTTTGTTCAGGGTGTTTTTGTATTTTTGTTATTTAACTAAAAAAAACTACTACGTTCTATAACTAACATATTATACAGGCTGATGTATCCTTGACGAAAGTAATCGCTCACAAAATTAATGAGTAACAAGCTTTATACTAATTAAGTACATAATATCTAAATAAGGAACTCAGTACACGTAGAGTATAGTTATACTACGTGACGATCAAATTTCTAACCAAACCGCGTTAGCTATGTTTACTTAGGAGTAGTTTATATAAAATAGGTGTACAAAATTTGGTAGCAATTTACTTAATTGAGTACGTGTCTTCTGTAAGCGAAAGTAAACTTCTAAAACCGAATAAGGGTGTAAATATACATTGTTTGTTGTTCTGAGCGAATTCCAAAAAGCGGATTTGCATATACTTCTAATATGCTTATGAAAACATTCGTAGTTGATTTCATTAATATTGTAATTTATTTCATGTTATGTTAATGTAAGTAAATTATTACGTATTTTTATTTTGTATAATAATCATTTAATTATATTGACTTACTTTGTTTTATTTTATTTGAAGCTTTGCTTTATTGGCATAATTATGTCTAGGTGTCTGGAAGTTAAAGAGGGAAAACTATTTAATTTCATTATTATTCAATATTAGCGCACTAGCACATTCCTCGATGTTAGTTTTTAGGGTTCCGTAGCCAAAATAGAAAAACGGATCCCTTATAGTTTCGCCATGTCTGTCTGTCTGTCTATCTGTCAGTCCGCGGCTTTTCTCAGGGACTATCAATGCTAGAAAGCTGTAATTTTGCACGAATATATATGTAAACTATGCCGACAAATGGTACAATAAAAAATTCAAAAACAATTTTTATTATAGTACCTCCCATAAACGTAAAGTGGGGGTAATTTTTTTTCTCATTCAACCTCGTAGTGTGGGGTATCATTGGATAGGCCTTTTAAAACCAATAGGGGTTGATTTAGTGATCTGTTTGCAAAATATTCCACTTTAAAGTGCATATTTTCATTAAAATCGAGCGCCCCCGCCCCCCCTTCTAAAATCTAAGCTACAGTGGTAAAAATTGAAAAAATTCAGGATGGTAGGAAGTATAAGAGTAAATAGCAGCCTAAGGTATAAAATATACCTGAACTTGGAATATTACGTACAAAATGCGAAATTTTTAGAAAAATATTACTTAATTTTTTCGTGAAGGCTACGGAACCCTATTTCGGGCGTGTCCGACGCGGTCTTGGCCGGTTTTTGTTACTCAATGGATGGAGCTAAAAATTACTAAGTGTACAAAGAAACTATTAAAAACGTAAATCTATTTCGTAGTTACCTGACTAGAAGGCCTCAATATAAAAGTGCCATCAGGCTCCCCCTTCAACAGATTTTCAGCTTCACACCTATCAATATTCATGTAGTAGGGTTCATTTTCGACGGGCACGGGCAGCGGCCGATCGGCCATATTGGTTTTTGGCTTCCATTCGGCTTCCGCTTCGGGCGCGCTCGGCTGTTTCCGTGACGCTTCACAGTCCTCCGAATGATCTTCGTTCGTTTCTGAAACGTTGATATTGAATTTGATTTGTTGTATCATTTTTAGGCATTTAAGCCTTCTACACACGGATTTAGCGTTGTAGCGTTTGACACACGGATATAACTGGACGCTGTTATGTATATAGTTTGTCAACCCTGATTAATTCTGCAATACAATGTCAACCCTTAGAAAATAATTTTAACAGTTGACATCGTATTGCAAAATGACAGAGGGTTGAGTCAGTATTGCAAAACAGCGTCCGTGTCAAGTTAAGAATTGCCCAGTACAGTCAGCATCAAAAGTAGCTGTGCACTTTCGTACTTTAAAACGGCCACGTACTAAACGCCATGCAAGATTGCCAATGGTCAATGCGACAGAGTACAAAAGTGATCTGCAACTTTTGATGCTAACTGTAGGTACAGGACGATTCTTAACTTATCATTGGATCATTACACAAATAATACAAAAACAATACCTCTCCTTGCAGTCGGGTAAAAATACGTAGATCTAGAGTACTGCCATACATTCCACACAAGGTCACGAGCAATCATACAGTTAATATCTAGTACACCTGTGGGAGCGAAACAATGTTTCATATCGCAATAGAGCCGGGGGAATTCGTACCCGACCTACATTAAATAGTTTCTACCGCCATTATACAGCTCCATTCTAGTTAGTCTGTGTGTGTGTCGGTCATAATTATAATTTGAAAAAGAATTAAACAAACACCCGACTGATAAAAACCTTAAATAAAAACTAAAATGGAAAACAACTGGTCTAGTATGCAATATGCATAGTATGTGTAGTATGTTTATGTGTTGTTTGCTTGCCTTAACTCCAAAAAATAATATTTACGTTAACAACAAACGTTAATGCAGTAAATTGATCTGCGCAAGCCAATAAACAATTGAGCAACCTCATCTAATCTCTCCCTTCTTATTTAATAGACCGCTTCTGATTTCTATTAGAAAAAAATATAGCGTAGCGTTCGTAGAGCGTAGCGTATAGCGTAGCGTGCGTGTGTTCAAGCCACCTGGTGCTACAGGCGCGGCGGGTGCATATTCGCATAATTTTTGAAAATCATAAGATCATAACGTAAAGAAATGATAATGTTTTTCGTAATTCGTGACGAATTTGCTGACTTTAACTTTGACTATAGATTACTTTGATGATGGATGACTTTGATGATAGATGACTTTGACGATAGATGATTTTGATGATAGATGTCTTTGACGATAGATGACTTTGACGACAGATAACATTGGCAATAAATGACTTTGACGATAGATGACGTTTATGATACATGACTTTTTTGTTAAAAAATCTGTTATTTCAGGGACTTAAAAATGATACGGACGAAATCAGGAGCCGAAACCAGTATTCCAATTTTATCTAGAATACCTTATTTCTTGTATTGTTGACGTCTGCGCGTAATATGATGTCATTCGGAATGCTACTATGGCTACGGAGCTGGGTTTAAATCATGTACAACGCATTTCTGACGGGCTTGAGGTAGACTTAAGGAAATATAAAAATTGTATACAAATCAGAAACGGCATAATACAATAATGTCCACATGTTTGTAGTTCAATAGCATCTACATACCTAGTTATTGACATCCTATTGAGACGTCTCTTGGAGATTTTAACTCGTGTTTTTTTTTTAAATAATACCCGATTGGTGACTTTTATCGACATGTGTTCAAAATAGAAAAAAAAAATGTTTCGTAACACAGTGGCTATTATTTTTGAGAGGGCTCTATACTTCAAAACTAATAAACTGAACCCTTATAGGATCACCTTGTTGTCCGTCTGTCCGTCTGTTTGTCTGACTTTTATTACTTATGCAAAGTAAAGTTTTGTTTATTACATTTATGCCAGCTCATCGTTATGCCAATTTACATTAAACCCCATTTAGACTGCAAGAATTGCATGCAAGTTTCACTACATTGCGGTATTTGTTTGATCAGCTAAATTCATTGTCCCTCAATAATCTGCGATGTAATGCAACTTGCGCGTTGCATGCAAGTTCTTGCATATTCTAAATGGGATTTTATGCACATAAAATGTAAAACGAATTAATAATTATGCGAACTAATGTTATACCTACCTACCATTAAATGTTATACGAATTCATAATTATACGAAATATCGTTATTATATATAGCCGTGGTGGCCTAGTGGTTTGACCTATCGCCTCTCAAGCAGAGGGTCGTGGGTTCAACCCGGCTCGCGCTTTTTCGAAATTCATGTGCGGAATTACATTTTGAAATTTACCACGAGCTTTGCGGTGAAGGAAAACATCGTGAGTGAAACCTGCACAAACCTGCGAAGCGATTCAATGGTGCGTGCGAAGTTCCCAATCCGCACTGGGCCCGCGTGGGAACTATGGCCCAAGCCCTCTTGTTCTGAGAGGAGGCCTGTGCCAGTGTGCGACAGGCTGGGATGAGTGACACACAACGCGGTAACACAATGTTTTAAGTTTTTTATACTTTAAACTTTAACTTGACAACCAGAAAATCAACCAGAGAATCTTTAATAAGACAGCTTAAAATTTGAATAAGGTGAGAAAGAAAGAATGACGTCAAAAGCGTACACGCGTATAGATACAATGTTTTAGAAAATTTTAGAACAGATATATCGATTTTTGAAAAAATCGCTATGAATTCGCTAAACATTGTCTGTGTATATTTATATTAATATAAAGAATATGGCAAATTCAACAGTTGTCAAATACCGTATTATTGTAGAGCCAGGGTCAGTCACCTGCGACGACGTCAGTAAGGCAGCAGCACGCGCAGCAGCACAGCAGCCGCGCCTCAGTTTGCGCTAGCGCACACAAGCCACACGTCAGCGCACATTTTTAACGTCCAACCGTCAATTTGCGACTAAGATAACTCGGTGGTTAGAGAACCTGACTAAGAAGCTTGAGATTCCGGGTTCGACCCTTGCCGGGGCAGTTCGTATAAAAAATCTTTGGTTTGGTTTACCTACGCGTAATATGTATTTAAATATGTCTCTATCTATTTAAGTACCTATGTCAAGCCTAGTAAGTACCCATAACACAAAGCTTGTTTGCTTTAGGATTAGGAGACTAATGGCTACTTGCTGGAAACACATAAATCTCGAGTTAGCGTTAAGCTCAGTTTAGTAGCTTCAAAATGTATGGAACTGTCAATCTTAAGCTATGTTGAACTACTAAATCTAGATTTATTTTTTCCTACAAAACGGCCTAAGTGCCCTGTGATATTTATTTACTATTATCCGTTTATTCTTTTTTTTTTCTAAACCGCAAGCGTTGACCTGAATGTCACCTGATGGTACGAGGAAGTGAGAAACAGACGAGGACAGCGAATCTCATGACTTCGCTAATTCTAATTTGAAAATGTGTAAATGTTTGTTTCTACGTCTGTGGTCTCTTGGGGATATTCGACAATATTTGTCAATTCCCAAGAGTCTCCTGCGACTGTACGGCATCTAGGAAAGGATCAGACCAGAGCAGATCATAGCAGATAGAGCAGAACAGACCAGAACAACAGAGCAGAATAGAATAGAATAAGTATAGATAGAATAATATACAATACAATACCTACAATGACTCTTTATTAAACACCAACACATAGTATGGAGTACAGAATAAAAATAGAATATAATTAGAATATAATGTTTTATTTGTTGAACATCGGTAAGTTACTAAAATCTTGAAGAGTAAAGAGATTCCACTATGTTCTGCTATGTTTTATGGATTATATAATACATAATACTAGCTTTTTTGTTGTCAGAACATTACATCAGAAGAGCGATGTATGATATTTTTAAAGAATATATCCTGTCGCATTAACTAACAGTTTTTAATGATGCCATCAATATTCAGATGAAATAAAAATCATTTCTAAAGGAAGTTTCTTCTTCTAACTCCCTTCCTTCCTGATTTCATTTGATATACTTCTCTTTTGTAGCCTCTTACCACAAAGTAGGTAAACTGAGGACTATTGAATATTCCCTAAGCGAACACACAATGACATCACCACGGCAATTAGAGCTGTTAGCTCGTCAACCACGGGAGTCACCCGCGTTATTAAATATTAACAGGACGTCAGCGGCAATCGCATATTCTTAGACGATTCGGTTTCACTTAGACTCCTGACTTTACCACAGCATAAAGCGATGGTGTTATGATATTATAATTTATGTAGATAATTATAAGTGGCCACTCATAACTAACGTACCTTGGGACCTAATACCGTTGGGACTTAATCATGAAACACAGAGCATAGGTATTATGAGTGAGAATCGAGAAATTTTACAGCATTATACCAGTATTACAAACTGTTAGAATTAATTCATAAATCAGGACTTTTTTTAAATCCTTTTTGTTCACCGTGCCCAGTCTAAAAGTTACAAATTATCGATAAAACTTTCATTACATAACTAAAAAACTAAAACTCTTTCAAAAAATGTTAAGCGAGATTACTTATTATATTTACATCATTTAATTCATCAGTTTATCCATCAGTTTGATTTTCCTCTAAAAACGACGAAGTGCAACTGACAAGTACAAATTACGAGTTAGTCAGACATGAAGTAGAATTTTATTTATTACTACCTTAGTAAAATATACGAATAGTTTTGAAATAACGAAGGTATTTGAAAATAAATGCAATTAACTAACCTAAAATAAAAAAGTGGGGCGTTTGAAGTTTTCAGTTAGTCTAGGCATATATAGAGGGGGGGCTGGGTGGGCCGTGCCCACCCCAGTGTGGTCTAGTAGGTACCCACCCCAGGATGTTGGGGTACCGATTCAAAATTCTATAACACTGATATCTTCACACAAAAATCCAGGCCAGCCCCCCCTGAAAAATAACCCTAGATACACCAATGCAGTTAGTTAATTACAATAATCACATTTGCTATCCGGTCGTCTTCAACCCAGCCCATTTGCACGGGTTAAAGAAGAAGAGATCTAAAAAGAACTCCTTATTTAAACACGTACAAACCAACACTTCACAGTTTAGCTTAACGTAGTGTCCGCACAGCCACTGCTACCTAAGTTAGAAACTAACTCGCGTTTCAAAATCGGACAGCTCTTATCTTTGTAACTTTAACTTTGTTTAGTTAAGTCTAAGTTAGTCAGTGCGCGCCAACATACTAACATACGAATGCACTGACGAACGGAAACTTATTTTATTCTATTTGCCAAATGAGACTGTGTGGAGACAGTTCTTTAGTGATGCGATGAAAGTATTTTATCGATAATCTATTTTTTTTTTCAGTTAACCTCGTGCGGCCCAATCAATGTGCAATAGAATGTACACAATAAGTTCAAGGGAATTAGGAATCTATGACAATGTAATGTTTGTGTTTCTATTGTTTTACACCATGGCAGTTTGACGACAGTTTGACTTTATTCTCGAAACAATTAGATTCTAATTGCTTTGCCATTTTTTTATATTTATATTGTGGGCTTCAGGTTGTATTCCTATTAAACACATACAAAAAAAATGTGTGTACGTGTGTGTGCGTGCGTGCATGTGTGTAATAATAATAATAATAATGATTTATTTCACAAAACACTTTTTACATAGTTATAGGTATTGTCCTTCAGACTCCGAACTAGGCGAAGCCTGTATCTCGGTAGTCTGCGTGTGTTAGTTATTCTTTTAATGACTGGATGAAGTTTGATGATACAGAACTGTTGTCAGTGCAGGTCAAGACACCAGAACTAAAACTAACCGGACATTACACCGAAGACAGCCTGTACGAGCTTAGAGTGGCTATAACTTAAGAACAACAACACAGTGCCAACGGAATCACAACAAATCATTTACGCATTAGAAGTCACACACAAGACAAGTGAAGACCAGTGAAATAGTAGATTGTACAACAAGAGCGTAAAACCAGCCATTTTTACTGAAACGTTCATATAGCTACCCGAGCCGGTACGGCGAGGGTGGATAGACACGTCGAGGGGAAAATGGGTTTAATGCTCGAGTTTTACACTCTGCTTTTCACTTAGATTGTTAGGAGATGAAATAACAATAGTTGAAACATTGTTCTCTTACTAGGTACGTTTTATTTTTCATGCATTGCTAATATAATTATAAATATTTAGTTTCAATGATTTATTTTAATTTATTTGATAAATTTTTAGTTTTATATAAATTAAAAATTATTAAAAAATAAATATAAACTTTTTTGTTTGTGGCCGATTGGCTTGGTCTTAGACGAAAATTTTACTTTATGCACTAGAGCATAAAAAGTAATTTTATGTCGCCTAGGTCCCGCATAAATACCAACTTTACGAACATGAGAAGTGAAAAAAAAATCAGTAGGCACATAATCACGGCCACATCAGAAATTTTATTCTATCTTCATCGATACAATGCACATGCGGTGCATCCCTGCTGCACGTGTTGTCCACATGACACAACTTTTTGTACAAAACCCTATGAGAAAGTAAAAGAGTGTAATGAGTTAGTACCGTGTGTATATCTTGGGACAATGAAGGAAAACGCGTCAGTGTAGTGTGGTGGTGGTGATAGATGGGTTTGTGTGATTTGTGTGTGTTCTTACAGTGTGGAGGTGGAGGAACTGCATGAACACGCATATTTTGCATAAGCTTAGCTATCGTAAGGTCGCGGGTGAGCAAGGAAATTATTTTAGTTCATTGATATGGACCTCCGCAAAGTAATGCCTGATTCAATAAATTACGTTCATATAGCCACCCAAGCCGGTATGGCCGAATTCAATCGCGCAAAGAAACTCCTAGCATAGAGCTCTCTGCATAACTCGTCGCGTGAAACTAATATTATAAATATAAAAGTATAATAGGTACTGTGATCGTTTTGTAAAAGTAAAATATCGTGAAGAAACCTTTACACACATCATCATCTAAATATAGGCTTAGTAAGGTAAGGTTTGTTTCGGCGTAACGAAATCACACAGACTTCGCTGGTTCGGCCACCTACTACGAATGGGAGAGGATCGGGCTGCCAAGAGAGCGTACGTGGGACGACCGGCTGGTCGCCGCCCGGTTGGGCGACCCAGGTACCGCTGGGAGGACAGTGTCCAGGCGGATCATCGACGTCTTCAAGTCGACGACTGGCAAGAGGCTGCGCACGATCCGGACATGTGTCATGCCATGTGGCATGCTCTCGTTTCGGAGGCCAAGACCCTCTTTGGGTCCCTGAGCCAAATTAGTTATTAGTTAGTTAGTTAATAAGGTGCGTGCTACTTATAATGTTGATGACAGTTTAGTGAAATCCCAATATTTGCGTTGAACTTCTAAATCGTTTCTCACAAGCGAAGCCCGTAAGCTCGTAATATAAATAACGTTACCAACAAAAAGTTGGAAAACCCCCGACTTTGTCACTTTAAAGTTCAA
Organism: Choristoneura fumiferana; assembly: GCF_025370935.1. Lineage (NCBI taxonomy): Eukaryota > Metazoa > Arthropoda > Insecta > Lepidoptera > Tortricidae > Choristoneura > Choristoneura fumiferana. The sequence goes on along the minus strand of NC_133496.1, from coordinate 14,814,874 downwards.
TATCTCAAAAACGACTTAACCGATTTGGATGAAACATGTCTAAGAACTATCGCTAGAAAATTTTATTTCAAATAAAAGAAAACCGCACTCAAATCGGTCCACCCGTTTAAGAGCTACGGTACCACTGACAGACATACAGACACACACACACACACGCACGCACACGCACACGCACACGCACATGCACACGCGCACACACACACACACACACACACGCACACACACACACACATAGGGGTCAAACTTATAGCACCCCTCTTTTTGCGTCGAGGGTTAAAAAAGAGCTACTAGTCGCAACCAAAACACAACGGAATAACGCAATAACAAAAACGAAGTAACCTTTATAAATTTTTAGCATTTTTTTTTTCAATTTCCCTCTGACGAAAAAAATTCGAAAGAACTTTTAAGTCGACCGAAGAAATTCATTGAAACAAGCCCCGGAGCTTCGGAAGCTTCTGTAAGCCCGAGCTTACGCCACGGTGATTTGAATTGTTAATTGTGCTTTATAATAATGTCATAATGCTTCGACGTATTTACGGTAAAATAAGTATACCGGAGTGTCCCATGCGAAAATAATGTAGTATAATTGTGCGCAAATATTTACGGCACATCGCACTCATAGATCACATTATATCAACTCAAATTCACCATTTTATTTTAGACCTTTCAGAACTTAAATGAAGTCTAAATCAAACTGGAGTATTATTTATATTGAGTTGATATACTGTTGACTTGGGAGTGCGATTTGTTCAAAGAACGGTAAAGTAAAATTAAGCTTTATTTGCGTAAAAGATGGTGTAAACAGACTTTGATAAGATATTTTATGGCTCACATGTTATGTTAATGATATGCAAATTAATATCTTTTATATATTATATACATCAATCAAATTGACAGTGTAGGTACATGTTCTGTTATACTGAATCAAATTGCCTAAAAAATGTGCATAATTATTAGAACAAAATATTTATTTAATAAAATAAATAATTGGATGTTCTTTTACCCCGATAAATAGAATTGTTTCCGTTAGCGCGCGAAACGAATTCTTTGCAAACAAAGTCGGGGGCTACGTTAGTAAGAAAATAAAAATAATGTCCAAAATCAGTCTGTGTGTTCGGATCATTACAGCGAAGGCTTCAATATTAATGCGGCTCGGAGTGGAGCTCGGGAGATTAGGAAATGTTTTGCTTCCAGGTTCCACACGTGGAATAAAGTACAGATGTTACGACAGGAGAGAATAGTTATTTGTGTCACAAGGGACCAAAATGATGTATTTACGGCGGTACATTGAATCCAGAATGTAACGAATGAGATTCTAAAGTAGAATCCTTAGCGTAATGAGGGATTCAAGTGTTAACGCCCAAGATGAAAATAATTGTGCTCCCGAGTGGCTCATACAACTTTTCACACCGAGTATGACGAAAATTTAAATGAAACAATTTTAAATATAATTAAAGAGCAACCAGCATAGAAAATGACGTGGTTTTACAATTATCAACTTCAAAAAATTGCATTTGCAAAAAAAAACAGAAAAGCCTTGAACAGAAAAGTTGCACTTTGATCCCTCTCGTCAGGGAGGAAAAGTTACTTTTCTGAATGAGAGGTGTGAAAAGTTTCAGTCAGCCATTTTCCGGCTATATAAATGTCTCAGGTAAAATGGCTCGTTTTATGCTCTTATTGTGAAATCTACTATTTATCCACGATTTAACTGTCGACCCCCTGTCGACGGCTTGCATGTATAATGGTCTCGGGTAAAATGACTTCTCGCAGAATCTAATATGTTCATAGAAATTGTACGAATTACAAATTTATTATTTCTGTCAAGTAGCGTCATCCTTTTCTAAAAAAATCAAATTCAAAATTCAAATGATTTATTCAGTAAATAGGCCGCAATGGGCACTTTTACACGTCATTTTTTAAACTACCAGCGCTTTCGGAAAGACCATCATTGCCAAGAAGAATGCGCCGCAAGAAACTTGCCTAGCCATAGCCTTGTTAATGCCAGTTAAAAGCGATAAAGACGCATTTGTCCCAGCAGTCGGTTCTCACAATCCGCTCATTAGACAGATTTGGCTGCTAATAGGCGCTCCTTACAAATGAGGGAGAGACGTTAGCGATGTTTTAGTCTGGAGAAACATAAATACGGGGATGTTTATAAGTGGAAAAAATTTGCTCTTGGATTAACGTGAGGAAAAATATAAATCTGCATGTTACAGAAGTCTTACTTAAGTGTTTTACCGCAACTTAGCGTTACGACATGCCACATAGTAACGCATATTGCTTAGTTAGCAGCTAGTTATTATAAATTACGTAGCTAAGTAATATCTCGGTTCTAATATATTTTTGCTCACAGACCAATACTTGATAAAACCACTCATGGGTTTCATTTAACGACCATCCTCTAATAGTCGTTTACAACGTACTTCAATGTGATTCTTTCACTAACGCCAATAAACAAAAATCTACTAGAACATACGAAAGTTTAAGGTTCATCGTAAGACTGGCCAAAATCAAAAAGTCTCTATCTAAAGCTTATTCTGAGCCCTAGGGCGTAGCCCTAGAGTTTTAACTTATGCTCTCTCAAGCAGAGGGTCATACGAACCTTACCTAAGTTGAACCTAAGTTCAAATGAAATTATATTTGAAACTAGCTTATTCCCGAATTCGGTTATCGCGCGCTGTAACTGTGTATTTTTCCGGGATAAAAAGTAGTCCTATGTCACCCTCTGGCCCATAAAAGGCGGAAAATTTCGTCGATCGCTCGCCCGTTTCGAGGGAGAAAGTTACTAATGAGAAAACACAGCCATTTTCTGGCTATATAAATGTCTCAGGTAAAATGATGCTCTTATTGTGAAGAGACGTCGACGGCTTGCATGTATAATGGTCTCGAAAATGACTTGCAGAATCTGGAAGTACGAATTACGAAGGCGGCCAATAAAGACGCATTAAACAATCCGCTCATTAGACAGATTTGGCTGCTAATAGGCGCTCCTTACAAATGAGAGAGACGTTAGCGATGTTTTAGTCTGGAGAAACATAAATACGGGATGTTTATAAGTGGAAAGCTCTTGGATTAACGGAAAATATAAATCTGCATGTTACAGAAGTCTTACTTAAGTGTTTTACCGCAACTTAGCGTTACGACATGCAACATAGTAACGCATATTGGTTAGTTAGCAGCTAGTTATTATAAATTACGTAGCTAAGTAATATCTCGGTTCTATTATATTTTTGCTCACAGACCAATACTTGATAAAACCACTCATGGGTTTCATTTAACGACCATCCTCTAATAGTCAGTCCTCTAAAGTACTTCAATGTGATTCTTTCACTAACGCCAATAAACAAAAATCTACTAGAAACATACGAAAGTTTAAGGTTCATCGTAAGACTGGCCAAAATCAAAAAGTCTCTATCTAAAGCTTATTCTGAGCCCTAGGGCGTAGCCCTAGAGTTTTAACTTATGCTCTCTCAAGCAGAGGGTCATACGAACCTTACCTAAGTTCAAATGAAATTATATTTGAAACTAGCTTATTCCCGCGGCTTCGCCCGCGTGGAATTCGGTTATCGCGCGCTGTTCCCTCGGGAACTGTGTATTTTTCCGGGATAAAAAGTAGTCCTATGTCACCCTCTGGCCCATAAACTAGGCGGAAAATTTCGTCGATCGCTCGCTCCGTTTCGACGTGAAAGACGGACAAACATACAAACACACATACAAACATTCAAACACATTCGCATTCGCATTTTTCATAATATTAGTATGGAAGTACGCCAAAGAATCAAAGTGACCGACATAGCTCGAAGAATTATGCGAGTTGAAGTGGCAATAAGCGGGCTACATCGCTCGAAGGGCAGATAACCGATTGGGGAGAAAACTCATCCAATGGCGACCACAACCGGAAGACGAAGCGTTGGCAGGCCTCGCGCTGGATGCAGCGATGACATCGCGAGAGTTGTGGGCAAGCGGTAGCTGCGAGTAGCGAGCTGTTGTTCATTGTGGCGTTCTAAGGAGGAGACCTTTGTTCACCAGTGGACGTTTTCCGGCTTAGGCTAAGACTATACATTACCTCGTCGCATGCCGAAGTTCTCGAACAAGCTCATGATGTACTGGAGCAAGGAGTCTTCTCGCAGCTCCACATCGCAGTATTGGTGCTCGCGGTCTACCTGGATCGGTTCCAAGTAGTCTTCTACTGGGATCTGCACCTGCAAGTTATAGTAATAGTGCTTTAAACTTTAAAGCTTTTGCTACAATATGGATACCACCAATGCTATGACGTCACTTTTTTGCCAACTGCACTGACTAACTTGTATTAGTTTGCTTTAAAGCAACTAAAAATCTATCTTTAATGCCTAAATCAAAGTATCTGGACGGATTTGGATGAAATTTGACAAGAAGTTAGTTTATGACCTGGATACTTTTTATCCCGACAAAGGAAAGAAATAAAACAAAGGATACTTTTAATCTCCTACGGGATAGGGATAAAATCTCTAAATAACATCTGCTGGGCTTAGAGTCATGAAATTTGGTATGTAGGTAGCTGGACGTCTGCAATAACACATAGGAGAGAGAGAGTGAGAGAGAGAAACATTTATTTACACATAGTCGATGCACATAAAAATACATTAGATGGAAAGAATAAAAATAACATCGAATAGTATTAAGTGGGCCCCACTCAGCATGTTTTTCAGTGGGCCCGATTTAAAAACTAATACATATAAAGAACATACAACACGCTATGACGACACGAACGCCAACGGAAGAAAGTTCGCAAAGAAACTTTCAATCCGGAAGCATATATGGCAACACTCGATCAGTTTAACCAAATCGCTTAACCATTTTCCTTTAATCATTTTTTATAGTTATTGCATGTTAAAGTTTCTTACTTTCATCACTGACGCACTCACTGACTTACGATCATCATAATTCTACGGTACTTCTAGCAGACCCACAAGCTCAAAAATTTAAAAATAATTAGTTTTTAGCACATTAACTCATAAAAAAACCTATAAATATTGCAATGAGAGTCACGTTTCAAAAATATACAAACTGCAGAAGTAGAAAATTCTATATATTCTTTTTTTTATATACCAGTTCTATTGAACATGAAATGACCTACATTCAAACACAAATAAACGTCACTAAGACCAGAGGGCTAAGACTACGAAATTTGAAAATCGAAGTTCGTATCGTGCCGTCCCTCTCACTCTCGTATTAAGTAATATTAGCGTCAGCGAGACGGCAAGGTACGAAGTTCGAATTTTGCACGTCGTAGCAACACGGCTACTACGAGACTCAAAAGTCCAAGTTCGTGCCGTTCGGTCCCTCTGACACTTGTACTATTTAATACAATAGCGAGAAGGACGATACGACACGAACTTCGAGTTTCGAGTTTCGTAGTAGCCCTGCAGGGCCAGCTCTAAGAAGCGGCGCGTGAAGCTCTGCCAGACGCGACCGCAGTCCCAAGTTTGATAACAAAGTAATTAAAGCAGAGCAGAGCGTTATTTACCTCCTGGAGGTAGCACACGTCGCGACACACGACGACACCACGCGACACGACACGAGAGAGACAGACGACGCGATATGTAGGGCCCCAGACGCTGCAGGGCTACTACGAAACTCGAAACTCGAAGTTCGTGTCGTGCGGTCCCTCTGACACTTATACTATTTAATACCAGAGCGATAGGGACCGCACGACACGAACTTCCGAGTTTCGAGTTTCGTACTACAGGCCCTATACTAAGAAGTGCAAAATTCGAACTTCGTATGTTGCCGTCCCGCTGACTCTTATACGAGAGTGAGAGATATGAACTTCGATTTTAGAATTTCGCCCGCTGGGCAATTATTCGAACGTTTTGACCGCTCGCCTCCCACGTTTATAAGCACAACGGAAAGACTAGTCGCAAGAATTATGATCACGATTAGCACCGGTATTGTCGTTAGTTTCCATAAAAATGTAATCCTGAGCATCACCTTTTTTAATAACACCCGCCAAAACTAATAACGAAAAAAACACATTCTTACGAGCGGACTGCACCGTTCGACCGATACCGTTTACTCTATCGTGAGAGAAAACGGTACAGTTCTGTACAGATTACTTTCAGCTGGATACCTCCACGTATTTCTGAAAAAAGGGATCTTGACAGACGTAAAACAAAGTAATCCTATAACTCCTATAAGTGTTCCGTTTTTTCCTTTAAAATCGCATCGTAGTCGTCCCCTCGCATCAAGCGTTGTCGTGATCCCTCCACAGCTGTAAGCCCGTTAATTTGCGGCGATGCTGCGAACACGCCTCCGTATTGTTTGTTTATTTGGACGACATGAGAGTACGTTAGAGGTTAATTGCAAATGAATTGCTGCGAGAGTTGAAGAATTATGCTTAGTAGGTACAACCGGCAACGGTGTTGGGTTATATTTAAAGATTGTCCGCTACTGGTATTGCCGATTATCCGAATAATCGATGCTGGGGTAGCCGACTAATCGACTTATTACAAAAAATCTGTTCTTAGTGCACCTCTACGTATAATCCTCAAGGATAATGTACGTTAAATTTCAAGTCTCTAGTCAATAAGTGAGTAGATTTAAATCATATTCTAGGTAGCAAAATTATTGCTGACTTATGAGACTGTTCTTAAAAACATATTTTGTTTAAATTAAATACAAGCAATTAGAGCAAATTGTCATGATGTCAATTTGCTTGACGTCTTGCTACAGGGCAACAAATAAATTCGAAATAATGACGATCATAATACTATTACTTAGGTACATTTAAGACACTTACCCGATCCTTTGCTTCGACTTCTACGGGCCGCACAGCTTGCACCGAATCATACATGTTACTAGCTACGTCAATATCTCCATTCTCGTAAAAGTTGCTTTCTTTCTCTTTTTCTATCACTTCTTTCATTTCTTCAACTTCTTCTTCGACTTCTTCATTCCTTTTGAAGAATGGTAGTTTAAAAGACTGAAATAGTTCCTGAATTTTGACTTTGTAAGGTTTTTGGACTTGATCTTTTTTATCAGCTTCTGTCTTTTCCACATCATTGTAACACAGGTCTTCGTATAGATGATCTTCTATAAGCTCTTTCTCATTATTCTCTGGGGTAGGAATGGATTTATATTTGTTTTTAACTTCTGGTATTTTTAGAGTTTTCTGGATATAATACCTGCTGTTAGTTTTAACAGAATAGTAACCTCTATCGTTAAAGTTCTCTGTTTTGGTAGACTTTGAGCTGAATATTGGGTACTCATACGAGCTCATCCTGAAGAACCTTCTCGGTTTCTTCGGTGTTCCAGTATCCATGGGTAAGTACGAACTAAATGTCCTGTCGGTCTTTTTATCATGGTTCCTGTACAGAAAACTCTTTGCTGGTACTATTTTCTTTAGAATTTCTTCCACTGTGTTGGTCGTACTTATACTGTTGTCATCTTTTATTCTTCTTACGTTAACAGTTTGGTACTGCTCTTCTAAAGCAGTGTACGATTTTTCCGTCATTATATACTTTGTTAGTATACAAGCTTATAGAGAAATATGTTGTAGGTAGGTACTCTGAACTTACAATGAATCAGTGATATCCTGAAATGTAAATTTCGTTTATTATTTCTGCATTATAGTTAATTAATTTTCATTAATAGTTTTTTTTCCAATTAGTTTTTTTTTTTGAGATTGGCAATAATAAGTACGGCAAAGATTTCATATACTAACTAACTCACTCTCCAAGTTGCCTAATGAAATATTCACTGTAAACCAAGCTAAGTAGCAAACTTAGCAAATATAACAAATCATCTAGCTACCTCATAATTTATTTCGTCATAATTTCACTTGCCATAATACCAACGTCTTTTTTCGTACAATATTATAGAACCGTACTTTTAAAAAAATATATACAACAAATTGAAATTTACATTTACGACAAATGGAAATTATGGAAAACAAATACATTATGGCAATAAAAATTCGGGCATATGCTAGTGAATCCAATTATAATAATAGTTTACACGGAAATAGCCAAATCAGATAAGCGCAAGCAGTGATTCTCAAATTTATAAAATAGAATATATTTTGAGTTTCGTCTGCCGCCGGCGATAAATAGGTGTGGAGCGAAATCGCGGAGCTTGCTAGAACTATAATTTTAAACTATATTTAATATTCGGTTTTAGACAAGTTACATCAAAATTTAAACATTAACCTCACCAACTTATAAAATCCCCTCGATTGCCATGTCATGCCATGTCAAAGTTCAATATCTCAAAAATAGCTAAGTACCTAAATCGTATTTTTTATCAAACATACTTGTAGCTAAGATAAGAACTACCGTAAGAAAACTAGCTTTCACGGTAAAAACCACATTAAAATCGATCCATCCGTATTAAATCTACGATGCTACAGACTGACAGATACTGGCGTCAAACTAATAACCCCTCTTTTTGCGTGGGGGGTTAAAAATTGTAACAGTTGACTAAATTAAGGTTTCAGTTACTTTCTTTGGAACTAGATGCGTTTGGTACAGTCAGCTGCGAGTCGCTTTGTTACTGGCCAAGGCCAAGAAGTTTAGAAAAGTTGGTGATATATTTATCTCAGCTCGATAAACCAAAAAGTCGTTTCTGGGAAATTGTATACGTTTTTATAATAAAATTCCAAAAAATATTACCAATGAAACGGATACAAAATTCAAATGTATTGTCAAGAAGACATTTATATCTAAGGCGTATTATAAAATTAATGGTTGTATCGACAGGGATATTTGGAAATGATTCCGATCCGCACTAGCGAACCCTTACTTCAAATAGCAAACCTATACCTACTGTGTTTATAAAAATGAAGTTGTGTTAAATACTTGTAAATGTGTTCAAAAAAAATATACCTCGTTGAGTTTCTTCCTGGATTCTTCTCAACAGACTTTTTTCCGAACCGGTGGTAGTATTTTTTTGACATTCATAAGTGCTTGTTATAGCCTAAATTGAATAAATATGTTTTGACTTTGACTTTGATACCATCACGCGTTCCTTCAAAAAAGGTCTTGATAGATGAACAACAAAGATACCCTTTAAGGGTTCCGTTCTTTTCCTTTTGTGGTACGGAACCATAAAATCACTATACCACAAGTGTGCTGCCGCCGCGATCTGTCTTGTTCCTCGAGAGCAGAATAAGCTCGAGTTCTTCAGAACTTGATGAAAGTTTTTACTTGTTTGAAGAGAATGTTGGGAATAAACTAATTCTTTTACGTTGTTTGTTTTTTTGTTTTGCACTATTCGTACAATTTTCAGGTGTAGGTAATTGTAATTGGCTAAGTAAAGTTTTTTGAAGAGGTGCTAAATATATTTTTCTTCGATAGTCGACGTCTTAATAATCGAGGAACTGCAGCTCTTTTATTTTTATTTCCTCTTATGAATTAGAAATATTTTTTTAAGTGGTCGATATGACGTTTGTGAGATTGAAATGGCAGAACCGTTGAGGGCTCAGTACTTAGTAGAAACAGTAAAAAAAAAAAACGACACCTGTCACTACTGTCACTGTCAAGTAGAATCTAACCTAAAACCGTTTTATTTGCTTTGCGATTTGGTGCGATCAATGTGTTTTTTGGATAATTTTTAAAGACCTCTCAGCACAAACTCAGTACTTTAAAATTTGCCGCATTTCTCCACGACCTTTGCATAATAATTGGACCACGATTGGACAGTTTCGACGACTATTTTGGCTCTGCTTCTTCGACAACGCTATCTTGTATTCTCGACGACACTTGGCTTGACTTTTGGACCATATTTTCTATTTAAGCGGCTTCACCTTTCAATACGAAATGAGTGAATTTGTGCGAGCAGATTCAAGGAACTTGCTACACATGGCTATGAGTCTAGAATATTTTGGCACCAGTGATAAGTATACAATGTTGCCGAAATCAGAGGAGATAAAGCACTTGTCCGTACCGGTAAAATGGATGAACGTAAGTACAAAATTATATCAATACAGTTTTTTAAATTACATTTTAGGGCATCAAAAGTTGAATATGTTGCCGGACCAAAGTTGTTCGAGAGCACAGAATAACAAAAACATATTACCTATATTGTGACCATTTACTTAAATATCAACTGACAATGTGATTGATGCGACAGGTGATATTGTTCTGCATTGGCTGGTATATATTATGATAGAGTAAAATTTCTGTGGTTAGTGAAACATTATATTGTAACTAGCTGTTGCCCGCGACTCTGTCTACGAAGAATTCGCTTATCGCTTTCCCGCGAGTACTATGCATTTTTTCGGGATAAGACTGTGAGATAAAAAGTAGCCTATGTTCTTCCTCGGGATTCCAACTACCTCCATAATGAATTTTGGCTAAATCAGTTCAGCAATTGAAGCATGAAAAGTTAACAGACAGACAGACAGAGTTCCTTTCACGTTTATAATATTAAATATAAGTAAGGATTTATAATAATTTTGATCTTTTTTTCAGGTGGATGTAAACACAAGTTGGTGTTTTTATTTTGGTTGCAAGAAAGCCAGTAAAGGAGCATAACCTTTTTTTCCAAGGACATGCATTTTTCCATAAAAAAGAGGCATAGAAGTATCACAGAACTCCTCAATGGTTAATGAAAGAGAATAGAATAGACTTAAGATTTAGCACGGAAATGTAATTTTGAACATGACATCTCTTAATACAGAAATGTATTTTTAGTTGACAATGCAAGTACAGTCGACAATAAGTACAGTCAGCAAATTTTTTTTCTTTAAAATATCATTTTTGGTTTTTATTTGTGTAAGCTTTTATTTTCCTCACAATACTTTTTGTTGACTATACTTGTCTTGCATTGTCATCTAATCTGTAATCAGTATAAGTACTGCTGTGCTAAGCTAATGGTACTTTAAATTTGTATTCTCATTTTGTTTTATAATTATAATACATACATACTCATACATTGCAAGTCGAATAAAATTTAATTGAATTTGCAGGTGGTAGGACCTTGTGCAAGGTCCGCCCGGATTGCTACCACCATCTTGCTCGCTAATCCTGCCGTGAAGCAGCAGTGCTTGCACTGTTGTGTTTCGGCGTGGAGAGTAAGACAGCCGGTGAAATAACTGGCACTTGAGGTATTCCTTCTTTGGCCTCTAGGTTGGCAACGAATCTGCAATACCCAGGTGTTGCAGTTGTCAATGGGTAGTGGTGATCTCTTACCATCAGGAGATCCACTTGCTCGTTTGCCATCCAGTCGAATAAAAAAAAAAACTTGTAAAATATGTTTCTTTTCACTTATGATTCTCATCATCAAAAATAACGAAAAAATGTGCAGAATTTGTAACATTGCTTACAGAGATTTTGATCAGGTTCGATTCCCGGTGATGTATGTATTAGAGTCAGACAAAATAAAACAGTTGAATGCCATATATATCCATACTAATATTATAAATGCAAAAGTGTGTGTGTTTGTATGTTTCTCCGTCTTTCACGTCGCAACCGAGCGACGGATCGACGTGAATTTTGGCATAGAGATTGTTTATGGGCCACAGAGTGATATAGGCTACTTTTTATTCCGGAAAAATAAACAGTTCCCGAGGGAACAGCGCGCGATAACCGAATTCCACGCGGGTGAAGCCGCGGGCAAAAGATAGTATATATACACATCCAGGTGAACTGGTAGAACAAACAATACAATCTAGGGTCAGTGTCACAAGTACAAGTATTAAAAATACAAGTAAATCACCACAGTTTTGTTATAACTTATGATCAATGGTATGCATATTGTTTACATGTATAACACACAAGTTAATCAAACCACGGTTGCTTAGGAAATGAAAAATCTTAACAGCGCGATTCAGCTTTTCCTTGAGACGAGATAGTGACATCTTTTGATGCAAAAGTAAACTAAAATCCCGGTTTAACACATAGTGACCTATAATATTTGTATTACATTTCCTTGTATTTCTTAGTAGTACTTCTAATGCCTTTATGGGGATGGCACAATATTTAATTTAAAAATACGACTTGTTTTTAAATTACCCTTTGCCAGGAATATTATATACATGTTCCAATAAATCGGGTCTTTTGAGACATGTTTTATGCTAAATGTTTTTATGATAATTTGTGTATTTATGAAATAAAAAACAATATAAATGAAGTATTGCATTTTTATTATGTTACTCTGCAAATTAACTAAAACCATCTAAAACACATGCAATAGGACAGCTTTGTATAGGTAGCATGTTCCAACAAATAGGCTCTTCTGAGTCATATGCTTATGCTAAACGTTTTTATGATAATTTGTACATTTATGAAATAAATAAAATATAAATTATTGCATTTTTATTATATTACTCTCCAAATTAACTAAAACTATCTAAAACACATGCAATAAGACAGCTTTGTCTACATAATTTTATGTGGTTATGGTTATAACAGAGAGGCTTCAAAAATACGGATTCTTTTAATCTTCAAATCACGCATTTCACATGTATCCTCAAGCTCGCTATGACTTTAGATGGACAAGTGCAAGTTGCAAGCCACTTCATTCTGTAAATGATTTAGCAGAAACTCTTTCTTCAATACACTTTGAAATAAAGAATATAACCCATTTGTGCAACATGCAATTAATTATTTTAATGTATTGCATGACTCTTACTGAGACCATGTCCTTTTTATTGTTTTGGTAAAAAAACACGATATCTCTGCTTTCTGTTATGTTTTCCTTTGCCGTGTTTGATGTTGAAGGGCTAGAGGGTTCGTATAATGATGTTGTTGATGAGCAACTTGCAGTGGAAGATGAAGCTGACTTGCACCAAGTCGCTTGTAAAGACTAGGATGCGTAAATACGCCGAATTCGGAAAATCTCGTTTGTATTTCATAGACGAAGGTACAAAGCATTGGAAAACATTTCTGTAATGCTCCATTTCTACTCGAATACTGTCGGAGTCGTCTGAATCCATTGTAGGGATACTGTGATTCGAATTTACTCGTAAGGCAGTCCAAATGTCAAGCCAAGGGTGGCCGAGAATTCAAGATAACGTTGTCTAAGAAACAGAGCCACAATAGTCGTCGAAAATATCCAATCGTGGTCAAATTATCGTGTAAAGGTCGTGGAGAGATGTGGCAAATTCAAAAGCCCAGAGTTTGGGCTAAGGTCGTAAAAAATATCCAAACAAAAAACACACTGATCGCACCAAATCGCAAAGCAAATAAAATGGTTTAGGTTAGATTCTACTTGACAGTGACAGCAGTGACAGTTGACTTCGTTTTTTTTTAATGTTTCTACTAAGTACTGAGCCCTCAACGGTTCTGCCATTTCAATCTCACAAACGTCATATCGACCACTTAAAAAAATATTTCTAATTAATAAGAGGAAATAAAAATAAAAGAGCTGCAGTTCCTTGATTATTAAGACGTCGACTATCAAAGAAAAATATAATTATCGCCTCTCCAAAAAACTTTACTTAGCCAATTGATTGTAACTCCTAAATGTCATTTTAAAATTAAAGGCATCATTTCGCAAATGAGTGCTGGTGAGTCACAAGCAAATACCAGATAGACCGCAGACATTATAATAAGATATTTTCGCATTTTCACGTAGTCACTGAAGTAGTAATGTCAGTTAAGGGGGTCCCAAACTTAGATACTTTTTTAAAATGGGTCACGCTTCGGGTAACGTGTTGAAATATGCTAGTGGTGCACAGTGCCGTAGTCTGGCTTGCTGTGAAACTGCGTCTTTTGTCATGTAAGTCTTCGAAGGTTGTGTTTTGTCCATTGTCTTCAATAGACAGATCTTTCTCCAGGCAGGCAGAGTTGTATTTACGTGTCTGAGTTGAGAATCTCTGATAATGACAACTAGATGGCGCTACTAGTCGCTAAAGCACCAGTTAGGACAGTACAACTTGCCTTTCATATTTGACGCAAAATGTTTTAGTAGGTACTCAAATAGCTGAAAATCTAATTTAACGCGTGCCATACATTCTTCTCGTTTATTATAAGCACAAGTTATAATGAGTTTCAGTCACATCTGAGAAATCTTATTTTCAGGGATAAATAAAAGGATCGTGCCATAATGACGGCTATCGCGTATGAATTCGCCGCTAGATGTCATGTCACTGTGTTTGGGTTTATTTATAATTAAAACAATGTTATGAATATTTTGCAAAAGAAGCGTTACGGGGCAATGAACGTATGTATATGTATGTATGTAAACTCTTTATTGCACATAAAAATAAAAATACAAATACACAGAGAGGAGAACAAAGGACGTCTGTGTTTTGAGACAGTTTTGTCTTTCGGAAATCTTTGTCCTCCCTTTTTTCCGAACAAAACGGGACTACGCAACACTGTGGTATGCTCGATATTTTTATGGTAGGTACGGACGTTTTAAGGTATTAAATATGATTTAAATGTAAATTTTGTTTTCACACCCGTAAGAAAAAACTAATAACTATACTTCAGGCAGGACCTTTGTCTACAGTGGCGACAAATGGTGAGCGCGAAACCGGGTGGCCTCATTCGACTTGTACAGTCACCAGCATTAATATCTGCCACAGCGGAGCGTGCAAAATATCTGACACGTTCCTTCAGATGTTGGTGCTGGTGACTGTACATTCTGAGGGTTGATGTTTAGGTTTATTAACCCCCGGCGCAAAAGGAGGGGTGTTATAAGTTTGAAGCCAATGTCTGTCGCTCTGTGGCATCGTAGCTCTCAAACGGAACCGATTTCGATGCGGTTTTTAGGGCCAGTACAGACGGTCTGCTTTCCAACTGCAACGTAACCGCAACTGCCGACTCCCATATAATGAGGGCTATCGTTTTTTGTCTCACTAGATGGCGCACTGTTGCGTGAGGTTTTTAAGTATGGCTTTCAAAGTCTGTTATTACGGGCGTGAAAACAAAGTTTAGATTAAAACTATATTTAATACACCTTAAAACCGTACCATAAAAATATCGAGCATGCCACAGTGTTGCATAGTCCCCGTTTTGTTCGGAAAAAAAGGAGGACAAAGGTTTCCGAAAGACAAAACTGTCTCAAAACACAGACAATCATTGCCCCGGAACGCATATTTGCCATAATTAATTTCAGATATTGCAAAATATTCACAAAATTTTTCTAATTATAAATAAACCCGCGTAGCTCACCCAAAAACTATGAGATTTGACATTTCGGAGACCTCACGCTACACTAGCGCCTCTAGTGGCGAATTCATTCGCGATAGCCCTCATTCAATCGCCGCCAGCGTGCAGTTTGTGCCGACTGCAATGACAAAAGTATGGGCAGTTCGGCAGTTGGCAGTCACGTTGCAGTTGGAATGAAGTCCATCTGTATTGGCCCTTAGGTGAAAGCTTCTTCCCTCTTGAAATGAGCATGATGTGCATGTGAGTTGTGTTGAGTTGAGTTGCGTTGTGTCAATATATTTCGGACTATAACGGGACAATTAATTCAGTGGATCAAACAAATACCGCAATGTAGTGAGACTTGCATGCAAATAAAGCCCATTTAAGGGTTATGTTGTCCCATCGAAACCCAACAGGAAACCAAATATGAAATATTTAAGAAACTTCCTTATTAATTGTAACTATGTTTAGTCAACGACATAAGCATTGAGAGCTTCTGGAGCTCGAAATCAACATACAACTGTAACTATCGTAATAATAAAGGCATTTCTAGCACCTTATAATAGCTTACCAGACCTCGTCGTCTCTTTAAGTTTGCTTTAATTAAAACTTTTTCACTTCAAACACACACAGCCTGTTAATTTAAATACTTTAAATAGTTTTGCTTTTTTTGCAACTTTAGTAAAAAACATGCTATTTGTGATAACTGAATATGTGCACTATATGGCAAGACTCGCGAACTCAGGACGGGTGGAGGCGTACTAAGTGGCGCCTGCGACGACTCTGTGTCATTAATTAAACTTTAATTGGACTCTGCAGCCCAATGTCTATAACGCTCTTGTTATATGGGATCTATACAAGATTTCTCTAATTATCCCAGAATTCAGAAAGTGATTGGTCCCTTTGACTTGTGACTGGACACCCTTGTATTTTCGGGACTCATATAAGCCGTAGGACGTCCACTGTAGACTAGTGGTTTTTTGGAATCTTTTTGTATTTTTTATTTTCTTTTGTTACTTTTACGGTCATCCTGTAAAACCCATATCGAAAATACAAACTGAAATATAGATGCATAGAAAAACCAAAAAATTAAGACCAGCGCTGGGAATCGAACCCAGGTCTTCGGCATTCCGTGCCACGTGCTATACCACTACACCACTGGACTGGTCTTATGTTTCTTTGTATTTTCGATTTGCTTCAGTTGGCGGCTATAATAGCCGCAAAGCTCCCCTCGTGTTGGCAGGTGTCCATGGGTGGCGGTGATTGCTTCTTATCAGGTGACCCGCATGCTCATTTGTCCCCTTGTCATAAAAAAAGCTCACGTGTGCGCATGTTTCCATCTCAGCGTATTTACGTCCCATTGCTGGGCACAGGGCTCCTCTCAGAATGAGAGGGCTTGCGACGTAGTTCCCACGCGGGCCCAGTGCGGATTGGGAACTTCACACATACAATTGAATAACTTCACAGGTGTGTGCAGCGTTCCTCATGATGTTTTCCTGCACCGTAAAGCTCGTGGTAAATTTCAAATGTAGTTTCGCATATGATTTTCGAAAAACTCAGAGGTGCGGGCCGGGGTTTGAACCCACGAACCTCTGCTAGAGAGGCGATAGGTCAAACCAAATTGTTAATTTTGTATGATGTTTTTAAACATTGTCTGAAAAAATGCTTATTTCGTATCTCTATTGACGTAAAAGATCTAACATATACGAAATCACCATATTTGGGTTCTTCATGACATCTCTAAAAAGTGGTCGAGGGTTTTCATTTTGGCCTTTAAAATTGTTCAACTTTGATGCCAAATATCTCGAAAACAATGAACTTTGATGTAAATATGGGATACTATATTAAATATAATGACCCGGATAACTCACGTCTTAAATCGAGTTTAGCTCGACATGTTTCGGGCTAATCCGTAGCCCTTGGTCTTCGGAGCAACGCGACTCAGCGGCTGCTGCAACACACGCACTGCGCGCCGCCGCTCTGCTCGCGCGACCCACCAGTGGGATACTATATTGCCTAAAGCCGTTTTCGTTAATATAATAAGCTACAAAAAACATTAGAAAACTAAGGAATTCAGATCAAAGGTCATTGGGGCATGGGATCCCCTTAACCAAATCTCCTCTTTTCGTTGGTGAACATCCTATCCTGCGCTTCGCGCTGCGAAGCGTCGAAGTCGATCCTGATGCGGTCTCCATTCAAGAACTTTCGGGCCTAACGGCCATCTGTTCTCCGTGCTATACGGCCTGCCCATTGCCACTTCATCGAGCTATCCACTTGTCTATGCCGGTGGTGCTCGTTCTTCTACGCATCTCCTCATTTCTGATGCGATCCAAAGAAACCCCGAGCATAGCCCCCTCCACAGCTCGCTGCGCAAGAGCGTTTATACCTGCTGAGCTGGCAACGTTGCATTTTTGTTAGTTTTTCTCGATTATTTCATAAAAATTTAATGAAAATTAAAAATGTTGTCTGATAGAACACTTCTTAAATATAAGTTAAGTTAATGTGTGTACTCCAATAATTATTTGATTATTATTTTTTATTTCTTTAAAAACCAAGTGTCATAAGAATCAAGATTTAACATGAACCAGTGAGTTTGAACCAGAGAAGATGGGATTCAAGTGCCGAATTTCATGTCTACATACGCCGAAAACATAGTGCAAGACTTGCTTAGGCAGGATGAACGAGCAAGAGGTGAGCAATGAACTGTGCACGTCTATTTTGCAATACAATAAACTGATAAAACTTGTTATTTTCTAAGGGTCAACATGTAAGATTCTTTTCTAGGGTGTTGACAGTGATATGCAATACATAGATCCGAAACGTGTGCACTACAATAGGCCTTATGAAACCCCGGTCGACTTTGAACTGTTACGCTATTTAATTACGAGTCAATTCACTACGCATACCAGAACTGCAAAATTAGTTTCGTAGTTTGTATGCAGTCAGTTAACAAATGTTTCAATATTTCTTTCATGATCCAAATGCGAAAGAATAGCATAAAAGGCGACTATAGTCTTAAAATCGAAATTCAGATGAAAAATCCATATAGAAACGTTGGTTTAAACTAACCCAATAACTTAATAAGGTAAATGCCCCGTGCTCGATTCACAACAAGACGAAAAAATGGCCGTACATATTTTTAATTTTCTACATCGCAATAACAACTCCTTAAACGCTAATTTCGTCACACTTTAAGTGAGATCACCTCTCCAATTGACTCCTTACGTGTCCTCTCGCAGCCTATTACCAACTCTATCCTGCCACTATAGGACTCCAATCCAGTTTAGCTAACAGACATAATAAAGGTGTTATACCGAGGTCTATACCCGCTAGTCGAAAATTGTTAGTCATAAGTCATAATACTGTAATGATTGACATAACTATTTTTTTCTCTGAAACCATTTATTTTTCAGAATTGTTATAAAACAAACCTAACCTATAGAGTTCTACAGGATGACCATTTAAAAATTTATGAAAAATGTATGGTTTCAGCGGAAAAAAAATTATGACTAAGAATCATTATGACAAACATTACATTATGACTTATAAAATTATGGCAGTCGAAAGGAACGATCCCGTTATACCGACTGACTAATGACCACTATCACATTACAAGCAAGTTACATGCAATTAGCATTTATTTGCATATTAATTTTAGGTATATTTAGCCCATTTTCATTGGTTAGTGCATTTTTTACCTATAAATTGTTTAATGAAAAATAATAAAAACCAGTCATCATTTTAACTTTGTAATTTGTCTGTCTGCGACTGTACTACTCTGAAACCTAAATCAGATAATCTGTTTTTTGTGTGTTTGTGTAGACTACCTATATCATATTTTTGCCTCTGACTAACCCTCGGTGCACGACATCGACTCGCACTTGCCGTCTTTATAATTTATCGTTGCATATTTTGTCAATTTTTATGAATATATGTTCCAGGATTTATCATTCATATATTATGTATGTACATTACTAGCTTTTATGTTCCATATAACAATTCGGCCTCTAGTAATATCCAACTCGTGATCTTCAAACATAAGGTTGCTAAGTTTTGCTACCAATAAAGGTGATAAAGACGCTGTTAACCTCTGGAGCGCGAAGGGTCGCTTAATGAGTTTCGATTATAGTACCCAGAGGTATCATAGTGCATTTATATGGCTCTGGGATGCGGTTAGTAGCATTTTATGTAGCTTTGCAAAATAAATAGCATCCCTTGAGATAGAAAAGGAGGGGGCGATTAAAGAGACTAAGTAATACACAAGGTTGTATTATAAACGGTCTCGCATAAGTTGCAGAATGTACCAGTACACCTACATACATTTTGAAGGGAAATTTAAATAAATAAATATCATGGGACACCTTGACACCAATTGACCTAGTCTTAAAACTAAGCAAAGCTTGTACCATGGATACTAGGCAACGGATAAACATACTTGATAAATTTTCATTATAAGGCCAAATTTTATTCACATAAATATAAGAATTTAAGAAAAAATTACCATATGAAACTTAACTATAAACTAACTACCTAACTTAATACCTACTAAATTAAATCTAAAAAAGGCCTTATTTCAGTTATCTATTTGTAGGTCCAAAGAAATTGATAAGTATGAGTAGTTTCTGGGTAAAAAAAAATCTAGTCGGTCCATCTGTTATACAATATAGTCTACTCTTGTCTCTGATATCCTGTCAATTGTTCAAAGGTTAACTGGAAGAGATCCCTTCAGGGATAAGTTCGCCTTTGGACATCTTATTATCCTGTGTCCTGTTATTTTCATGTGTTTTTATGTACAATAAAGAGTTTTACAATACAATACAATATCAAAAAATATTGGACACGGCACGGTGGACACGTAGGTAGGTATTCATAATTTTTTTGTGTACCAATTGACAAAAGAAAAAATTTGACTCATAACTTATGACTTCAATTACCTGGAAAGTTTTCCTTTTAAAATTCACAATCCAAATCACTAGCTCTTCCCTGCTTCCTGGCAACAGTTGGTATCTGAAATTATATAGAAAAGCCAAGGATTTCAATTTGACTTCGCCTTAGTTAGAACCGAGTTGAAATTATGCAAATATGATTCCGTCTTTAATAATCGTCCAATAGCAACCAGTGCGGCGGCGGCTAACCAGGTTACGATGTAGTTTGGACTCATTACCATAAATCTGGAATGATTGGCAGAGAGACTGGCGTGAGTAAAGGAGGTAAATGTTTACAAGATCGCTTATCGCATATCATAAAAGGATATATAAGCCGGCATAGTAAAAGTATTCAAAATAGTGAATGAGAGTTCTACACATTCTGCCAACAAACTGCTACTTAGTTTGGCAGAGGTTTATAGTTATAAGTATTTCTGTACTTCTTTTGTTCCGTGTTGTTGTGTTTTGTTTGTTCGGAAGTTTTTCATTCCGCAGAAAGTGCGTGAAGTCATTGAGATTAGTCGTCATCCGAATTTTAACCGGGATTGCGGTTGGTCAGTACCTCCGAGTTGGAAAACAGTTTTAAATACTCGTACTGCGTCATTGGTTGGTGTGAACGTGCCTTTACGGAGCGATGTTGTTAGTGTTGTGTGCTACCCTACATTAGACATTGACAATAAAAATGACGATAAAAATGCGGGTAGTTGTGCGCCGGTGTTAGCTTCGTCGGGCAGTCGCGCGAGCAGAGCGGTGGCGCGTAGTGTGCGTGTTGCGCCAGCCGCCGAGTCGCGTGCTCCTGAAAAGAAGGGCTACGAAATAGCCCGAAACATGTAGAGCTAAACTCGGTTTAAGACGTGAGTTATCCATTACAATATCATTTAATACTTCTTTTATTTTTTATTTGAGTAAATAAATGAAAAAAAAATACGATCTTATATTTTTTTACGTAGGTAATAGCATGGACCCTGTTGGGTACAGCAATATTTTAAGGGGCTAACGCCATTAAAACGCTTGTTTACTCAGGTCTTTAAACTTGTGCCCGCCCAGTAGCGCCTATTAGGTATACCTTAGTATTTATAGATCGGAATTTAGTTATAAATCGACTTGGTTTATTTAGGCGACACCAGTGTATCTAAAAGTGTCAGCATATTGGAGGACGTCCCAGATTACCTAAATAAATGAACGCTGGAGCTCGAGCTCCGGCATTCAGCATTCCAGTGTACAGGATGCCTCCTATTTTATTAATGATTAAATAATTAAGATTACCAAAGTAGTTGATTAAGACCCACCCTGAATAAGGAATGAGCGGGCGTACGTAAGAGTGTACACTAGCGCTTTTAGCGGCGGTTGCCCGAAGGATGCTAAAGATATCTCTGCGTTAGTGCCTACGTACATATACCTTCAGAATTCAACTGCCAATTTAATAATAAGTATTATTTTTTATTTAGTCAGGTAGAGTTAGTTAAATGGTTAGTTTTGTGTATTCTTGATATTGCTCTACTCTAGGTACTGTAAATTGTACCACCTGCAAAAATGTATTCCTTTATTCTGTCTATTGTATTGTATTACCTGGAAAAGATCCCCCTGAAGCGATAAGGCCGCCTATTGCTTACCTTCACAGGACGGAACTCTTCAGCGGTTAATGGCATCGACTTGAAATTTGGTATGCAAATGTGGTTTGGGTGACAATTCAAGTACAGTCAACAAAAATAACAGTCAGCAAAAAAGCTTACGGCACTGGACTGGCTATTTAAAACAAAATAAAACGCGCGGCGCATCAATCATCAATATATTCATCATCATCATCATCATGTCAGCCGAAAGACGTCCACTGCTGGACATAGGCCTCCCCAAGGCTCTCTACTCGGACCGGTCAATATATTATTACTTTTGACATAACCCCTCACGGACGTCAAAAAACTATAGTGGACTGTTCACAAAACCGCGCTGTGAACTAATTTTGTGCGCCGTTTTGATGTAAGAAACATGCAGTCTAGTACACAGATAACTAACTAACAGATATGTAACTGACAGACTAGGTATAATTCGATTTTTAATGACTGGCCTATTGGTTGGCGTCACCGAGACGGCGCATATCTAATCGCTGCGATTGCAGCGTAAAGTCGCGTGCGCAAACGCTAGTGTGCACGGAGCTTAATGTAGAAAACTCCGGCTGGCTAACTTGTTCTTGTTCCTGTTTGAATTGTAATGAGGAGTGTTGGGATATCATTAATCTTTTGTTTAATTTAAAATAAATTAGGAAATCCGTAGCAGAAACAATTCGCTGACGTCGCTAAAGTGCTGAAGTCTGTATTATAAATTAATGCTGTAATGGCTGAGAAGAAAAGCTACCCCCCGCTATATAATATGTACCACGTCTTGTATTGTATTTTTATATAGAACTAGGTACATAAGCAAATATGTAAAACTAAGCGACGAGTGTCACATAAATCAAATTGTCGATAGATATTTTAACTTTTGGAATTTTAATGAACTAAAATAATTTCCTTGCTCACCCGCGACCTTACGATAGCTAAGCTTATGCAAAATATGCGTGTTCATGCAGTTCCTCCACCTCCACAATGTAAGAAACCCATCTATCACCACCACCACACTACACTGACGCGTTTCGAACTCAACCAGAGCTCATCTTCAGAGTGACACAACCGTACACCATGCTACCAGTTGTTAGACTCCATATATACTGCATAGTTGTTAGACTGCATATTTTGCATAAGCTTAGCTATCGTAAGGTCGCGGGTGAGCAAGGAAATTATTTTAGTTCATTGATATGGACCTCCGCAAAGTAACGCCTGATTCAATAAATTATTTTGGATTTTTTTAGATACTTTACCTAACGAATAACAAATGTTTACGTACCTACCTAATTAAGTTATCCTCAACAACATAGGTGTTTTAAAATATTATCACGACCTTCTTAGAAATTTACTCCAGAACACAATTTAGACAATTAAATATAATTTCCGCCTCGAGGGTCAGCCGTTGGTGACATGGGCCCCCAAGGTAAATGACTCAAATTAAATCTCCACAATTTCCCGTGAAATGATATCCAATACTTCCCACAGCTACATCAACTTGTATATAATTTTAATTTCACGTTTCAGTTCACCTCGCGGGATATAGCCTCTCACCAGCTGAACCAACTCGAAAGAAAAAAATAAATTGTCACTTTACTCTTTTAATTCAAAAATTGTTGACATGTTGCAACAACATAACACTATCTCTGACGTCACAGTTACATAGAACAAAGGACACATCAACATAGTAACACTTAGAGATAAACATTGATAAGATATCCTAACGCACAAATTCAGACTTCGATTCAAAAACTACGGAAAAACATCAACTGAGCCTACATAGCACGTCGTACATTTTATGTGCCACTTCGTTCCCAGCGAAACCGATGTAGCAGGAGTTGTGGCTGGGATGCACCTTTCCAGGAGTTACGGACAGCTGGTAGCGTGCTCTGCCTACGTACAGCGTCTCTCCAGAAGCTGTATGCCCACCAGGAATAGCTCCAGGAGGCACAGTACCCGAAGACGCAGGAACCCATCGCAAACTCTCAGGCTTAGAGCACAATACTTCAATATTCTGCACTGGCACTTCTTTTCCGTCGTAGACAACCGTCGCCGCGGTGTGCCGAATCGACAGCTTCCCTGGGATCAAATCACCGCAGTTCCACGCCCTGATCACCCACAGAGGACTGCCATCCCAGCCCTCGTATCCCCCAACAACCGCCCTACCCTGTAGCTGATGCGCCAAGGTCGCAGTAGTAGGCACCCAGTCAAAATCGCCAGAACTCTCCACAACTTGCACTTCATCCGTTATAGCGGGCACTCCTTGGTTCTGATTCTGGTTTTCTCCATGGTATATATAGTTGGTTATGTACGTAGCTTGGTTGGAAGGTTCTTGCGTGGCCGGCGGTGCAACTGGAACTGGTACCATCATGGTGCCAGGGACAAAGTAGGGGTATTGTCCGGGTGGGTAGCCGTGGTCTGGTGGGGGTGGGTACATGTGCGGTGGTGGTGGGTGGTGTGGTGGCCCGTATCCTGACATATGGGGTGGCGGTGGCGGCCAGGCTGGTGGTGGTCCGTAGTACGGGGGAGGTGGAGGTCCGTGGGGAGGAGGATAACTCATTTTGGGATCTTCGTTTTTCACTGTGTATGCGCGTGATGAATGCGCTAAATAAGTTACGTCGCAGTTTATATGAATCGAGGTGAGTCAGTCACAATCTAATCTGCAGGATAACGTTCGATAGATTAGGTGACTTGGTTCGATGGAATTCAATGTCTCATGTTCCCAATTTGTTGTTTTGTTTCATATATATTTTGATCAACTTTGTCGAAGTATATCTAGGTAGTAAAGACTTCAGTGTAAGAATTAGGGTTTACCAATGATTCGGCGAATACTTATCGTTTGGCAAACTTTTTTTTATTTCCCAACTGTTTAAAATTTCTTAAACTGTAAATTTTTCAGGATTTTTATAAAACATAGTCCAAAACATATTTGAGACATGCTATCTTGGTGGTGCGACCTACTCAATAAATATTTGAGACAGCTCTTAACTGAAATGTAATAATGTTATAATGGTTTTATTTATTATTATAAACAAATTTATTATTTATTATTATTATTATTAAAACTAACCTAACCTAACCTAAAAGGTTCTACACGATGGCACAGAATAAGTAATAGTACACGTACGATGGCCCTGAAATAAATCCTGAAATATTTACAGTTTTCGAGTTTGCGAAATGAAAAGTTGCGAAATGAAACAGGTTGCCAAACGTTACGTTGTGAAAAGGCAGTACTCGAAGAATTAGTCACGGTTTAATTTACATCAGGACAGCGGAAATACTTCCACACGAGTAGGTACAAGACTAATTAATTGCTTCAATTGAATCATATGTACATAAGCCCGCATTTACGCTCAAGATGCTTTGTTTCTGTTTAGGGACGTATTTAGGACATCCGAGCCTTCACAAAGTTAGAATCCCCCCCCCCCCCAGAATAAATGTAAAAAAATAAATTAAATACAGTTTCGTACCTCAGTCAGTCAGCAAAAACGGAACTACTTTTTATCTACCCGTCTGTCCGTCTGTCCATACCGTATCCTAACCCGGGACGCGTGGAGGCAGGTCTGCTATTCCTTGGAGCAGTGAAAAATTAAACTTAAGTCAATGAAATCGATAGATTAATTAAGGAAGGTGTTTCCACATAGATTGCGGAGAAAACCTATAGGGCCCATCGTCCTTCCGATTGTCCCATGAACATAAAATTTGGTATAAAGGTAGCTCTTATGGCACTACCAATAAGAAGTCTTTATTTTTACCCCCGACACAAAAAGAGGGGTGTTATAAGTTTGACCGTTATGTGCGTCTGTGTGTGTGTCAGGCTGTGGCACCGTACCTAGCTCTTAAACAGGTGGACCAATTTGAATGCAGTTAATTTTATTTGAAATTAGATTTTCTAGCGATGTTCTTAGACATGTTTCATCAAAATCGGTTTAGCCGTTTTGAGATATTGAACTTTAGAGTGACAAAGTCGGGATTTTCCAACTTTTTGTTGTTTAGGTTAGGTTATTATGCCTATCTATACTCCGTTTAATTAAAGGTTTGAATTAACTGTCAAATTAACACACGTTTCTCGATATTTCCCGTTAAATTTCAAATGTTGAAATAAATGGAGTTAAGTTATTGTAGGATACATTAATTAATATAGGTACTTACAGAAATTAGAATAGTGTTGTTTCATTTAAAAAAGTGTGCAAATGTTACCGAAATAATGTTATAATGGAGTTAAGTTATTGTAGGATACATTAATTAATATAGGTACTTACAGAAATTAGATATTGTAAAAGAAAAGATTTTAAAATAGTAAATAGATAATAACAATTATAAATAGCAAAAAATGCTATACCCTACCAGGGTTCATGTTAACTTTAAGAGCTTATGTTACATGTATGCAATATATAAATAAATAAATAAAAATATATCAGTGATCAATCTACACATTGCATACATTTTGCTTAGACGCAGGGTTCTGCTAACACTGGATACATAAAGATACCCAGACAGAACCCTCAAATTCCCAAAAACTCAGTCGCTTTGTATAACTATTTGATTACACACACGTTTGGTTTAGTAGCGTCATCTGTTTATAAATTGGTTAACTTTGTTGCACACAGACTTGCCATAAAACTAAAATTAGTCTAACTAGTAACACTCCAGCTTAGTAGATGGCGCCAGCTGTACATACAGCAACTTTCTTTGTTCAAAAAATTATATAAAAATCATATTTAATTATTTACTTCATTTAATACTTCCATATTATTCCATGTCCATGACAAATTACACGTGTCTCAACACTAACTGAACTGTCAATATTTTTGTCTGTCGTCACTTGATCGTCACAGGGCTACTACGAAACTCGAAACTCGCAGTTCGTGTCATGCGGTCTCTCTGACACTTAAACTGTTTAATACGAAAGCGAGAGGGACGGCACGACACGAACTTCGAGTTTCTAGTTTCGTAGTAGCCCTGCTGGCGGTCAGTCAGTTCAGTCAGTGTCAGTTCAGTACAAAGGTTCAGTAAACTTCAGTACTAGTTTATTAAAGTTGGTGTTTCGCTTCACCGCCACCGCTCGCTAGAATTATACGGCGGTTAACAAACACGGTAAATAGTATTTTCAATATTTATGCATGCTTTTTATTAAATTTGTCAATAAGTAATATTCAAATAACCTATACAAGTGTCTAACCACTTTAACAAGTGCCTCTTTGATAATGATTTGTGGTAAATACTTCATCTTTTTACGATAGCCGTTGCTGTTGTTTTTACTGTTTATTGAGTTTATTGGCTTGCTTGATGAAATGAGTTTAGTCGTTCAGTTAATCCCCGACCGAGCAGCGCTTCGCAGGGCCAAAGTAAGTCCTAACAAAATTATATTTACACAAAATTGCTTTGTGTGTTATCTTATAATTTGCTTTTTCTTATCAGATATAAATTGTTTCGTGTATAAATAGCATAGCGACTGCTGTTACCTCATAGTTGGTTTTATAAAAAAAAAACTTGTTTTAGTTTCTTCTTTGTTGGACATAAAGCAGATACACTCTTTGTTTTTGTTATGCTGAATCATTATTTACTTGAGGCATTTGGACTTTTCCTTGTTTAATTTAGTCAAAGGAAAATTTTACTAGTCTTAAGAAATGAAATAGGTATGTGTTTTTGTGGTCTGAAATTGTCTTTTGTTTTTAATAATCCTGCTAATACTTTAAATGCCAATGTTTGTGTGTGTTTATTACTGTTCCTATACTCGTTTATTAAACCAAGCTACTAAAGTGAAGGGATGAAATGTCAAATGTAAAAATAATGTGACCAGCATAATACAAATAGTGCTGCTCTCTGATTTCGGTTTTCAACATAATTGCAAATATTCGATTAAACATAATATTTTATGGAAACAAAAATAAAAAAAATGAAAGCATTCCATATTCTACTCTACTTTCCATAAGCATTGTGCTTTATTGGCAGAACTTGCTTAGAATCCAAATGAAACTTAAACATCAACATCTACTAAAAGTAGAAATATTTCTTGACAATAGAATCAATAATAATGTTTCCTAAGAACAGATCCTTCTATGTCATAAGGAAAATACTGGCAAAATATGGATCATGTTGTCCAGATAAATATATTGCAAACAACTAGGTATGCCTCACCTCCAGTGCATGTATGTAGCTGATCTAATTTGAATACTGTGTTTGCTCGTATGTACATCCAACTGAATGCATATTTTGCAGAACAGTCTCCTGTGACTTTGAAATAAAAAAATTGGATTAGTATTAAATAACAGCGCTTTAAGGGGCTGTTTCACCACCCTTTTATTTGATGGTTAAATGTGATGCCATCTTCGTCTATTCAAACAAAAGAAACAGAGACAGCATCACATTTATCCGTCAATTAAATTTAATCAAAGAATGCAGAAACAGCAGGTAAATCAAGTTAATCTGCTTTTTTTTAATCGAAGTCATACTCAAAATATCTTTATTCAATTTAAGCTACTACAAGCACTGTATGAATCATGATCTTCATCAACATTATTGAAAAGCAATGCATCCTTTAGCAGTTTAGCTGACCATCAGTGCAATCAAGAAACGCCTTATCACTACCATACAAGTCATACAATCATAATTATTGTTCTCATTAACACAAGCATAGCTCAGTTACGGGCCATAAATAGCACTATTGATTATAACAAAAGCACGTACACTATATTACCACAGCTGTGTGATAAATAGTGCAACAACAAACCTATTATCTTGACTGGATTCACATTTCATACCTATTGTGTTATACTAACAGACTTAAAGCCCATTATAAATTAAATATTATTTTTTTTAGCATCATCTAAAAAGTTCAATATCTCAAAAACGGCTAAACCGATTTTGTTTAAACATATCTAAGAACCATTGCTATAAACTTGAGCAATACAATACAATACAACAACAGCAACACAGCAGTTCAGCTGCTGCTGCTGCTCTAAGTGCATTGGTATCAATTGTAATGCTTTAAATTTTCATTCATAAATAAATAAATAAATATGTGACAGCAATAGAGCTTTGTAAAATTAAGACTTCTAAATTGAAATTTTTTTAAGGTAACCCGGGGCTATTGTAGCTGGGGGGATATTGTACCTAAGCCGTCTGATGGCGTCCTTACGACGCCATGTTCTTTCCGGCCATTTTACGTTGTGTTTGCCAGAAGACTGTCTTCACACAACACACATGAACATGGCGTCGTAAGGACGCCATCAGACGGTTCAGATACAATATCCCCCCAGCTACTATAGCCCCGGGTCACCTTAAGATATTTTTTTTTTCTGTGGCCTGTGAATTATAATATGTATAGTGCATGCAAAAAAAAAGGTTTGGCCCTTTCGTATACGTAGTACAGTATAGTATCACTCCATCTCAAAAGTAGCCAAGTGGTCTAAGAAGCAACAGGTCTATGTAGCTAGTGGTCTAAAAAGCAACTTTTCCTAACCGGTATTCATTCATTCATTTATTTATTTGCATTAAATGTGGTTAACAAAAGGTCTTAAATATACAAAAAAATATATATAATTTGTGTATTTTTTTCTCTAAAACAGAAAAAAACAGGTTAGTTTAGGTTAGAGTTCCGTCAAAGCGCCAATCGCCTCAGCCACGCGGAAGAGGAGCTCCAGAAAGCTTTGCTCCGTCGACTTTAAGTCAAATTGTCGATGTCGACTTTAAAAAAAATTGCTACTTAGACCAGTTACTTCTTTGACCACTTGCTACTTAGACCAGTTTCTTCTTTGACCACTTGCTACTTAGACCAGTTTTACTTCTTTGACCACTTGCTACTTAGACCAGTTACTTCTTTGACCACTTGCTACTTAGACCAGTTTTACTTCTTTGACCACTTGCTACTTAGACCAGTTTTACTTCTTTGACCACTTGCTACTTAGACCAGTTTTACTTCTTTGACCACTTGCTACTTAGACCAGTTACTTCTTTGACCACTTGCTACTTAGACCAGTTACTTCTTTGACCACTTGCTACTTAGACCAGTTACTTCTTTGACCACTTGCTACTTAGACCAGTTTTACTTCTTTGACCACTTGCTACTTAGACAGTTTTACTTCTTTGACCACTTGCTACTTAGACCAGTTTTAACTTCTTTGACCACTTGCTACTTAGACCAGTTTTACTTCTTTGACCACTTGCTACTTAGACCAGTTTTACTTCTTTGACCACTTGCTACTTAGACCAGTTACTTCTTTGACCACTTGCTACTTAGACCAGTTACTTCTTTGACCACTTGCTACTTAGACCAGTTTTACTTCTTTGACCACTTGCTACTTAGACCCAGTTTACTTTCTTTGACCACTTGCTACTTAGACCAGTTTTACTTCTTTGACCACTTGCTACTTAGACCAGTTTTACTTCTTTGACCACTTGCTACTTAGACCAGTTACTTCTTTGACCACTTGCTACTTAGACCAGTTTTACTTCTTTGACCACTTGCTACTTAGACCAGTTTTACTTCTTTGACCACTTGCTACTTAGACCAGTTACTTCTTTGACCACTTGCTACTTAGACCAGTTAGATAGATAGAATCTTTATTCAAAACAGCATACAAAGCTCAAAGTACAATAGAAAATATACAATAATACCGTTTAACTTAAAACTAGCACCAAAATAAAGTTCACTTGTTATTTAAATTGAATTGAGAGCCCTGCGACGATGTCTAGAATAGGCGCTGACTCAGCATATACTGCAGTAACCTGCAGTGCTGATATTCTGTCAGAAACCCATGGTGTTTGCTGTACAAGGCAATCAGTCTGTGCCTCGTTACTTCTTCTTCTTAGACCACTTGCTACTGAAACCAGCTGCTTTTCAGATTTAATTATACTAACCCACCCTAAAAACTTCTTACACAACGGTGGTTTTGCAACCTTACCTCTGACTTCAGTTTCAGCATGACGGACCCCGACGTCCACAACGTCCACGACGTGGCGGTGTCCGCAGTGACCGAGATCAACAGCGCCGCGTACGACGCCGTCGTGGTCGTCACGCAGCCCGGGGCGCCCTCCGTGCAGGCGCTGGAGGACTTCATAGCGGCCGCTCTGCAGCTGGACCGGGGGCTGGAGAAGGTATGCCCACAATATCATCATATATGAATGAGGGGATTGCTTTTTGACTGGCTTAAAAGTTATCTCAATAACAGGCACCAAATAGTGGAAATTACGGGACTTGATAAAAATGTGAATTAGTCCCCATGCTGGCCCAGAGCGGGTTCGCATACATCCTTGTATTTCTTCGCTGATATATGCAGGTATCAATTGATATTTTGTACATACTTAAGTTCCAAAAAACTCATTGGTACGAGCGGGGGATCAAGCCCGCATTTTTAGAAATACGTATTATTTAGTGACATGAAATAATAAGCATACAAAGATACAAAATATTTATTTGGTAATCATTTTGGTAACATGTACATGTTATACACATACGCAATAATAATCAAAATATTCAAATAATCAACAGCCAAAACATATTGCCTTTTAAGCTAAACGTCCGAAATTTTACCTATTAAGGTAAACGTTCGAGTGCTCGACACTGTCCCAATGTGTTAATTTTAAGCCTATTCTAATAGAAGGGATGGTAAAGTGTAAACTAATTTGCTTTAGCGTGGTTAGACTTAGATGCTTACAAGCTCAAAAAAAAATCAAAATATCTATTTCATATTTATAAGCAAGTAGATTTACAGTACCTGGGGCGTCCCTTTAGGCTAAAAAGCCTGTGTTAGAACGCTCCGCTCCTCCAACATTTTTAACACGTATTAGTAAGCTAGATAATATATTGCTTAAACTTTCATTATTTATGGAAGCACGTATTAGATTTGTGGCACTTGTGGTCTCGAGATACAGAGCACGTTATTTTTTTTACATGCACAACGGCTTTTTTTGCATTGTACTTTGGAGGTCGCACAAGAACACTTCTTAAAGCCTTGACCTCCGAATATAGATAACTTGCCCGCAATTTCACGCAAACCTAACGTAATCGATGGGACGGATTCAGTAAAGGTAGTCGTATCCGTTTGGAGAGCATTTCTCGGAAGCGAATCTTTTATAATTCCCGCAGCTGTACCAATTTGGTATAAATTATTTTTTATGCTTAAAACAATGCCCATGATAATATTTCCGTCTAATGGACTTGATAAAAACTAGGCGTGTTAAGTAAAATGTACAAATTGAATTGGCTTAAATGATTCGTTTTATCTTTTCCCTAGAACAGCTCAGGGATTTGATCAAATCATTTTCATAAATGATGAAATCCATCGGCCATTGCCATAATTCTATCATTCCCCTAAAACGGCTCGGAGGCTTGATCAAATAACTGAATTCCGCAAGGGAAATGATACAACGCGATGTTTTCTTATCATCTCCCGGGACTTGATCAAACTTAAATCTGTTTAGAACTTTGATCAAATCGCTAGACGTGTTTAGTAAAATGTTCGAATCTAGTTGACTTAAATAACTCGTTTTATCTTTTCCCTAAAACAGCTCAGGGATTTGATCAAATTGCTATAGGAAATGAAGAAATCCATCGGCCATTGCTATAATTCTATCATTCCCCTAAAACGGCTCGGAGACTTGATCAAATCACTGAATTCCGCAAGGGAAATGATACAACGCGAGAGTGCTATTTCACGCATCGTCTAAATGAGGCTTAATAAATAAATAATAAATAATTATCATGGGACACTTGACACCAATTGACCTAGTCCCAAACTAAGCAAAGCTTGTACTATGGATACTAGGTTTTTTTTTTATTCTACTGGATAGCAAACGAGCAAGTGGGTCTCCTGATGGTAAAAGATCACCACCGCCTATAGACACCTGCAACACCAGGGGGATTGCAGATGCGTTGCCAACCTAGAGGCCTAAGATGGGATACCCCAAGTAACGCAACGCAACGGATAAACATACTTATATAGATGAATACATACTTAAATACATTATACGCCCAAGACCCGAGAACAAACATTCGTATTATTCATACAAATATCTGCCTCGGCCGGGAATCGAACCCGGGACCTCAAGCTTCATAGTCAGATTCTCTAACCACTAGGCCGTCCGCCGTCTTGTCGTCAATTAATGCCCACCCTCTAGATTCTAGAGTCTAAAGAATAGACTTTTTATTATTATTATTTTTTAATTTATCAAGCGCTATTGGATAGACGGCCAGTCTAATCGAACTTTAAATACAGAAGCCATTTCATAATAATGAAAAAACTTAAAATAGCTCCAACGTCGGATTTTAAGAGCATTTTCACGCTATCCGATCCGATATCGGTATCGGACGACGATACGATATCGGTGCAAGTAAAATGTATGAAATATGTACCTGTCTTTCACATTGTCCGGCCCGATATCGGATATCGGAGCCGACACCGATATGTTCACGACACGATCGGACGCCCGTAAATTGTCTCTGAGTGAGCAGAGCCAGATGCGTGGCGGCCATTTTAAGGCACTTGTCTCACCGCCGGCGAGGAAACGATTGGTTATCGACTATTTTTCTCGCTCAAGAAACGAACAAAAGATATAAGATCCTGTGTAAGTAAAAGAGACATATATTAATAGTTGATCGCTGGCTGTTCACACTGTCGGCGAGAACTCGCTCTTACATCTTTTGTCGCAGCGACAAGAGCTATAAAACTCGCTGAGCTATAGATACTCGCTCAGCGATGTCAGCTTGGCGGCCGCCCCGCACGAGCGAGTCGAGTGGAGCGAGTAATCGCCTGTCGCACGCGAACACTCGCTTACAGCCGAGCGACAAAACTACACTCGCTTCTCGCTGCTCGCCCACTCGTTTCTAGTTACTCGCTCTACTCGCTTCTCGCTTATCGTCGGCGGTGGGACAAGTGCCTGAGGCGGCCGTATCGGAACGTTTTGTTCGGAAATATGTGAAAGTAGCAAATGGTGTCGGCTATCGGATTTCGTCTATCGTCGTCACCGATATCGGATCGGATAATGTGAAAACGCTCTAACGCGACGCTTTATAAGCTCTCGTGCGAATTGGGCCCAAAAGCAAAGAATGACGTTTTAAATATCGGAATATCTTTTTTCAGAATATTGCTGTGCTGAGTTGCCCGCGCGTTTCTGGAGGGCGGCTGGTGTTGTCTCCCACCGGCCCCATCACGCCCTATGACGACGTCAGGTAAGCTGATCAACGTCAACATCATCAAAACATTGTAGTGTAATAAAACTGACTCGCGAGGCTCATTGTGACTCGCGAGGCTGGTGGAAATCTCGAGGTTAATTATGAATCGCCAGACTAGTATGTATTGTATGTATGTATGTAAACTCTTTATTGTACAAAAGAAAATTAACAAAATACAACTGACAAACTTTAAGATACTTGTACAAAGGCGGACTTATCCCTTTAAGGGATCTCTACCAGTCAACCTTTGAGTGGATGAGAGGAGAGGAGCAATACGTTAGGGTCCGACAAAGGGTGAATTTAAGAGTTAAAATAATGGAAGCTACTATACAGTGCTTTAAACAATATAAATAAATAAACTACTATATATATGACCATAATACATATAATATATAAGCATATTAAACAAAGGAATGTTCTCAAATATTTAAGGAGAAGGTGCAAGCCACATTCTTCTCAAGCCTTCCCTAAAAGATCCCACGGTGGGAGATTGCCTGATGGAGGTCGGTAGCCGATTCCACAGCCTGGCAGATTGCACTGTAAAGGATTTAGAGTATGTTTTGGATGAGGTAGAAGGACAGGCTAAAAGGAGATTGGTACTCGATCGTAACCGATACTGACTGCCAGCAGCCAAGTAGCTGAAACGCTCGGAAAGGTTTACGGGAGCAGAAGGATTAAAGAGAGTGTTGAAAAGTAATGACAGAACGTGGATGTTCCTACTAGTCTTGACTCACGAGACTGATCGTGACTCGTGAGGCTGGTCGAAATCACGAGGCTGCCCATGACTCGTAAGGCTGTAATTGTGACTCGCTAGGCTGGTTGACTCGCGAGGCTAGTCTTGATTCACAAGGTTGATCGTGACTTGCGAGGCTGGTCGGAATCGCGAGGCCGCCCATGACTCGTAAGACTGGTTGTAACTCGCAAAACTGCCCGTGACTTGTGAGGCTGAATTGTGACTCGCTTGCTTGCGAGGTTGATCGTGGCTCGCGACGCTGGTCAAAATCTCGAGGCTAATTATGAATCGCGAGGCTGGTCGTGACTCGCGACGCTGGTCAAAATCTCGAGGCTAATTATGAATCGCCAGTCTGGTCGTGACTCGCGACGCTGGTCAAAATCTCGAGGCTAATTATGAATCGCCAGTCTGGTCGTGACTCGCGACGCTGGTCAAAATCTCGAGGCTAATTATGAATCGCCAGTCTGGTCGTGACTCGCGACGCTGGTCAAAATCTCGAGGCTAATTATGAATCGCAGTCTGGTCGTGACTCGCGACGCTGGTCAAAATCTCGAGGCTAATTATGAATCGCCAGTCTGGTCGTGACTCGCGACGCTGGTCAAAATCTCGAGGCTAATTATGAATCGCCAGTCTGGTCGTGACTCCCGACGCTGGTCAAAATCTCGAGGCTAATTATGAATCGCCAGTCTGGTCGTGACTCGCGACGCTGGTCAAAATCTCGAGGCTAATTATGAATCGCCAGTCTGGTCGTGACTCGCGACGCTGGTCAAAATCTCGAGGCTAATTATGAATCGCCAGTCTGGTCGTGACTCGCGACGCTGGTCGAAATCTGGTAATTATGTCTCGTGAGGCTGATTGTAACTTACAAGCCTCTTGGATTCGCAAGGTAAATTATGACTCGCTAGGCTGGTCGTGACTCGTAAGGCTAATTATGAATTATGACTCGCCAGTCTGGTTGTAACCCGCGAGGCTGACTATGAATGACTCGCAACGCGGCTGGCTGTGCCTCGCGAGGCTAGTCGTTGCTCGTGAGGATGATTATGACTCGCGAGGCTGGCCATGAGTAGTTATTAACATAATGTTGTCACCCACAGGTCGGTGTATGAAGCGGCGCGGGCGGGGATCGTCCGCGCGGCGGCGGCGGGCGCGCGCCGCCCTGTACTAGTGCTGCGGCCCGGCGCCGCCTGGAAGCGCGCCGCGCTCGTCACGCTGCTCGGCGCTTTGGAGGCGCTCTATGTGGTGACTAATGCACTAGCATAAACACGAAAATAGACTAACCACCTCTTTCACCATCCATTGATTAAATTTATTTAGAATATTTTTTTGTTCAAAGAAAAAATACGTGTCCCATATCTTCTGAAAATGTAACTGTAGGACTTCTTTATTTTTAGGGATTCAGGGGCTGTGTCACCACCCGTTGATTAGTTTTATTAGACGGATAAATGTGATACCGTCTCCGTCTATTCGAAGAAAACAAACAGAGACGGCATCACATTTAACCGACAGTTAACACTAATCAATGGATGGTGAAACAGCCCCTATATGAGTTACGATGACACTGAAGCAATTTTGGATACGATCTCTTAAGCACTTTGTAACCTATATTTATGTGATCTGCTGACTACCATATTGTGATTCCTTTGTTTTAAGTAAGTTTTATAGCTAAACTAAGGTTTTGTAGCCAGATATAACCAGAATTAATTATTTAATATAATTTTAACTGGTTCCCCGCGTTACAGGCGAAGCGTAGTGCGGGACCCCTGGTAATTCTTGTCAACCACTGTATATTTTCAAATAAACACATTTTTATTTTATTTTTGCTCCAATAAATGGGGCCTTATTAAGGTTAACATAGTGCGGGGACGCAGACCGGGACATTTAAAGAAAAGGTAGTAAACGAAGAAAAAAGAAACTATTATTACAACAATAAGTAACTTTAAAGGTTTAGTCCTTGCCTAAACACAAAATAACTTTTAACACAGTCATTCAATGCCAGCAACCCGCCAGCCGGTTCTCTGTTCGTAGGCGCTTCTCGCTACAAAGTAAATAAATTTATTTATTTTCCACTTTGTACAGTTTCCACAATATACAATAGATACCTTTCAGACTAACATACATATTTATAATCAATAATATTTAAAACTAATTTGGTGACAAAACGGCGTGACCCCGTTGAGTCACCGTCCCCGACGTCGCATTCATCTGCGGCATGGTGCCCCGGAACCGCCGGAACACGACGTCTTTCGGCCAGAAGGCAGCACTCGCGATGGTCCCCCCCCCCCCCCCCAATCAGCAGCCGCGGCACGCGCACCGCAATCGAGCTGAAGTGACGCGACTGCAGCTGGAACACCCTCAGCGTGCACGTTAAAATGCACGTTATCGGCTATGTTATAGCTTAGCTAGTTAGTCGTGTTTTTTGTTGGTATATTATTATTTACCAAGTCCAGCCCCCTACTAAATAACTATGATTTTTAAACCGGGACAATTTGCTTGTCGGCCGGGACGCCGGGACACCATGCTTCAAATCGGGACATGTCCCGGCGTACCGGGACGTATGGCAACCCTACCTTAGATGAAGCCAGTCCCATGGCCACTGGCTTTGGGTGTGTGTGTGTGCTTCATGCCTTGAGTAGTCACTGGTTAGATGACTTTCCCAAAATCTTTATTTCCTAGTAGGAAAATTCCCATTCACTTCTTTTTGGCCCACTATGGTTTTTTTTACTGAAGCTCATTTTCACAATCGCGTTTTTTTTCAATTTTAATCGACACAAAAACGGAGCTCCTACTTTTGTGTGGTTTTGGCCTTTCGGGCCGATGCAAACTTAACATAACCTAAACCTTACATACTTATACTTATGTTTCTGTGACGATTAAAATCAGGATAAAACACGATTGCGAAAATAAGCTTCAGTGAAAAAGCCTATTTGGAAAAATGCGAATGGAAATTTTGCTAGGTACAGTCGAGTTCATAAACTTGTGAGCAAAATATATGAACTGAACACGCTTCTGCGCCGTTAACAATAGAGTCGTGTTCAATTTTCAATCAAAATTTTGCTTACAAGTTTATGACCTTGACTGTACTAGGAAATAACGATTCTGGTGAATTGATTTAACCAACTTGAGTAGTTATTACGAAAGTTAGTAGTAAGTTTGAAGCATGTTGGCAACACCGTGGTATTTGTCCGCAGCCGCTCCAAGTGCGCGAGTCGTTCCCTGCGCAGGCGCACCGGCTGGCGGCGCTCGGCGTGTACGGGGAGGGGGTGGGGGCACTACAGACGCTCGTACGGGAGGCCGCGGCCTTGGAGCTCGCCAGGTGAGGACGTACCATTAGGACTGCGTAGTCTTTATCACACGCTAGGGTTATCCAATGAGGGCTATCGCGAATGAATTCGCCGCTAGAGGCGCTAGTGTAGCGTGAGGTCTCCGAAATGTCAAATCTCATAGTTTTTGGGTGAGCTACGCGGGTTTATTTATAATTAGAATAATTTTGTGAATATTTTGCATTACCTGAAATTAATTATGGCAATTATGCGTTACGGGGCAATGAATGTCTGTGTTTTGAGACAGTTTTGTCTGTCGGAAACTTTAGTCCTCCTTTTTTTTGAACAAAACGGGACTAAGCAACACTGTGGTTGCTGGATATTTTTATGGTACGGTTTTAAGGTGTATTAAATATGATTTTAATCTAAACTTTGTAATAACAGACTCTGAAAGCCACAATAGAAACCTCATGCAACAGTGCGCCATCTAGTGAGACAAAAAACGATAGTCCTCATTGAGCTGGGATCTCCCCAAACCTATCGACGCGGATCAAAAAACTCTTTTTCACTTTTCATGCTCGTAAAGTTGGTATTTATGCTGAATCTAGGCGACATAAAATTACTTTTTATGATCTAGCGCATAACGTAGTATCTTCGTCTAAGACCAAGGTATAGTTTTCAACAGCCGCAAACAAAAAAGTTTATTTATATGTATTTTTTTATGTAAAACTAAAAATCAATCAAATCAATAAAAATGTATGATAATATAGCAATGCATGAAAAATAAAAGGTACCTATAGTAAGTGAACAATTGTTTCAACTGTTGCTATTTAATTTCCTCTCAATCGAAGTGAAACGCTGAGTGTAAAACTCGAGCATTAAACCGATTTTCCCGCTCGGCTATATGAATGTCTCGGGTAAAATGCCTCCTTTTATGCTCTTGTTGTACAATCTACTATATGTCTACGCAATAAGAGCGAAAAAGACGTCGACGCGTCGGCAGGCGTCGGCCGAGTCGATCCGAGCCGAACCGTCCCTTCTTGCGTGGCCGTAAAGCTTTTTTCTATCGGCTTTTCGTCGTTGCTACTGCAATACCGCGTAACTAGCATTTTCCATAAGGTACAATTTTCATTGTCAGAACAGTACAATGTTAGTAGTATAGTGTTATGTCGATAGATGTGGGGAGACCCTATATAAGAAACCGAGATGGTTCGTTTGACTGAGTTTGTCTGCAGGGGCGTGTCGCGCGACATCGGCGGCGCGGACCCGGAGCGCATGACGCCGGCGGCCGTCGCCGCCTATGTGCGTGGCGCGTTCGGGCCGGCAGTGCGCGTGCGCGTGCTCGACGACCCCGCCGCCATCGCCAAAAACTACCCGCTGTTCGAGGCGGTCAACCGATGCGCCAACAAAGTGGACCGCCATAAGGGTTTGTGGTTTCAGTCAATTACTCATGTCTTATGTATGGCCCCTGCAATAAAGCTCGCATCTCAAGATCGAAAATGCTAAGTGAACTTATTATTTTCAAAGGTAAATTTTATTGCCAAAATGATATTAAATTGTTATTAAAAAAAAAAAAACAAATTTAGATTTTTGTAAGTAGTGCTGAATTGTAACTTTCCAGTGATTAAGTATTTTTAATTTTTTATCCTTTATTTAAGATTTTTTTTATCCCTTCTAGGTTGCGTCATCTTTCTGGATTATGAACCTAAGAGCTACGAGCAGACTGTCATGCTAGTCGGCAAGGTGTGTACTAGCATGAACCCTTCTTTGCTCAGGCTTGTTGTCTGTTTCCTTAAACGTTACTTTCTTGTAACGTTTGCGTTCACAAAATGACGAACGAATGACGAACAGATACAAAATTCAGATCTATTGTCAAGAAGACATTAATATCAAAGGTGTATTATAAAGTTAATGATTATATCATGGACAGGGATATTTGGAAATAATTCCGATCCGCATTAGCGATCCCTTCAAATAGCGAACCTACTGTGTTCAAAATAAAGTTATGTTAAATACTTGTGATGTATAGATATCATTTAATAATATTGTTAAAAAAAATATACCTTGTTGAGTTTCTTGCCGGATTCTTCTCAACAGAGATTTTTCCGAACCGGTGGTAGATTTTTTTTTGACGTTCATAAGTGCTTGTTATAGCCTAAATTGAATAATAGTAGATTATTGTCGTGGCCTGGAAGTAGGCAATTGCTGGCTGAGTATGAGTATTAAACGGACGAGCTTGCGAGTCCGTTTAACTAATACGAAGCCAGCAATTGCTATTCCAGCCGAGACTAATATAAAGCTTTTCTCAAAAATGTTGAATAATTCTGAAATAGAATAAACTTTTTCTCAAAATATACCTATTATAAAATTTATTTTTATTCCAATATTTTTCTTATGGTTTCCCGCCTTTTTTCATTAAAAATAAACTGCAGGTGTATTTTTCCACCGAAAACACCACAAGCTATTTCAGACCCAATAGAAAAAGTCCGGAGTTCCAACAAAATATCTGATACCGGCCATTATTAGACTTGGCTGTATACGACTTGTGCTAACATTTCCATGGCCTTTTTAACTTTAAAAAAAAAATGTGACTGATTGCAGGCGCGCTAATTCATTATTGTCGAGCTAGCGCGCCTGCAATCGTTTTAACTTTTTAATTTTTCGCTGACCATAAACTATGCACTTCACCTTCTGATATGTAAAGAATAATGTCAACTTTTACGAACATTTTTGAGAAAAGATATTTTGACTTGACTACAGTCCCATTAAAGATGCATTTTCACCAAAGATGTGCTAAGATGTGTTTCGAGGATTGTGCTTTTCATGAACCAATAAAAACGCTTCATTTACCTGTCATTGCTCAGCACAGCTCTAATGGAAACAGCTGGGACAATGTGTAACTCCCAACTATTCTCTTCCTCTGGAAACGAACGGCGATGATTTTCGCTCGACCGCCTCGGGGCGTCAGTGTGCGGACTGGAGGGCGACGATCGATCACGACGCGCGCGCTCCGCCTCTTGTGTTTGAAGAGGAAGAGGAGTGACCGACATTGAAGATAATCGGGTGTTGTGAACGGCTGCCGATTGCCTAAGCCTCTATGCACTCCCGAGCCCCGCGATTTCCGACTCCAGCTTTAAAAAACTTATTTGTTTATCAAGCCGCGAGTACCCTACCTTATCCTTTCATATTGTCACACAGCTGAGCGGAGCGAGGCGAGGTAAATGAACCGTTTCCATTGATTCATAAGAACACATTCCTCGCAACGTCCTCCCACTCAGCCTTAGCCGAAGCTTTCGGCTAATTTTTAACTCCCCGTTACAAAAAGAGGAGTGTTATAATTATAAGTTACACCTGTATCTGTAAGTGGGTTTGCTAATGTTTCGGCGAATAATGTTTGGCAACCTGTTTAATATCCCTGAATGTGTAAATATTTCAGGATTTTTATAAAACTAACCTAACCTAGGGTCCTCAAATATTTACAGTTTTAGAGTTTGCGAAATGAAACAGATTGGGAAAAGGCAGCACCCGCTGTAAGTGGCATAGTATAGGTAGTGCCACGAGAGTAGAAGTGAATGATTTTACACACAGCTACATGAAGAACTGATTGAAGAAAATGAATGAGTAAATGTCAAAATTCCTCTCTCACTACGATGTACGACATGTTCTTGTGTGCGTGACCTCAACTCTGGTTACACTACCTATAGCTCCTAAAGGCATGAACCGATTTTGATGTACATATTTTTATTTGACAGCTGATTTGTGTTGTCAGGGCGTGACGTACGACACGGGCGGCTGCGACATCAAGGCGGGCGGCGTCATGGCCGGCATGTCGCGCGACAAGTGCGGCGCCGCCGCCGTCGCTGGATTCCTCAAGGTGTGTGTGAGAGATAGAGAGATTATTTTTAATTTTCTATAAGCACTTAATGCGCACAGAAAAAAGATTTTTTCACTCATTTTTTCGATTTATTTAGACTAAACTTAATCGTGTACTTCAGTTAACTTAGAAAGTAGGTAAAGTAGTATTTTAATACAGCCTTCTTTTCTAAACGACCTGATAGCAAAGTTTGAGGTCCCAGATTCTATCTCCGGGGCAGATACTTGTATGATGAATATGAATGTTTTTACTTGAGTCTTGGATGTTTGTTTGTATGTATTTATTTATTTATATATATGGGTGGATGAACTATTTCTTGTCGTTATTCTGTCCCGTCAGCGAGGGGACAAAAGTAGTACAGTTTAATAGAATAAATGTTTTGTCACATTATAGTAACATGCTTATTAGATGACCAATTATAAAAGGGGCTTAAAACTACCACAAAAGTGCATGTTTGGCAAATTTTTATCCTATAAACTTACGGTTTAAAGAGTGACTCAGGGGACCGTAACTATAGTAACGAGTGACAAGAAAAAATTGATCGACCCATATATGTATATCCGTTTTCTAGCACCCATATAGTACAAGCATTTAAGTACATTATGTTTATTCATTGCGTAGTACAATCAGCAGCACCAATATCTGGCACAACAAGCGTGCATAAATATCTGATACGACTCTGTTTCTAGGAACAACGGGTTCAAGGTTTTTTTCGGGATTTCTATGTCCAACAGTGGGCGGCCTCCGGCTGATTTAGATAGTACCACGAGAGTTGAAGTGAATGATTACACGCACAGCTACAAAAAAACTTGATTGCGAATTAATCAAAATAAATCAATAAAACTAAAAATGTATAATTTTATAACAATGCATGAAAAATAATAGGCATCTAGTAAGTGAACAATTGTGTCCCCTGTTACTATTTAATTTCCTCGCAATCGAAGTGAAAAGCAAAGTGTAACTCGAGCATTACACCCATTTTCCCCTCGACGTGTCTATCCCCCTCGCCGTACCGGCTCGGGTGGCTATATGAACGCCTCGGGTAAAATGACTCGTTTTATGGTCTCGTTGTACAATCTACTATTTTTGTGTTGTCAGGCTTGTGAGCTGCTCCGGCCGTCGTTGAAAGTGTGCGCCGCGCTTTGTATGGTGCGCAAC
The DNA here is from genome assembly GCF_025370935.1 of Choristoneura fumiferana. Classification (NCBI taxonomy): domain Eukaryota; kingdom Metazoa; phylum Arthropoda; class Insecta; order Lepidoptera; family Tortricidae; genus Choristoneura; species Choristoneura fumiferana. The sequence goes on along the minus strand of NC_133496.1, from coordinate 14,772,077 downwards.
TCTGTGGGCTCCGAGGCGTATGTCGCCGACGAGCTGATCAAGAGCCGGCGGGGGCTGGCCGTGCGCGTCGGGAACACCGACGCCGAGGGACGCATGATCATGGCTGACGTGCTGGACGAGGTACGGGGCGGCTGGAAAATAATCTCCTATTGCACAAAATATGCAAAAAGAATACCGGCTGAAATGCATTTTTTTTTTCTATTTTCAAATTTTGTAACACTCGTTTGTTGCGTCTTCTTTTTTCTGCGAGTCTCGAATATTTGTCTCGGAAGGAAAAACATGAGCTACAACAACATTTTCATTTACTTACATTATGTAGCTAAAGTAAAGAAATCATTTCGAGTGAAGCAGTGTCGGTGACTCGCGGAACGATATATCACAAATATACTTAGTACCTGGGCGACCGAACTTTGCTCGGACTAAAATTCGATAAAAAACGGTTTTCCAGAGATAAGACCAAGCTAGATCGATTTTTTATTCCCGAAAACCCTTACATACCAAATTTCATCGAAATCGTTGGAGCTGTTTCCGAGATCCCCGAAATATATTTATATATATCGCACCGCAGCGTTTTGCATCATTACGTCGTTGTTGCAATAGAGGTGCGATATATGTAGAATTGCTTGTTTAAACACACACACACACACAAACATCACGCCTGTATTCCCAAATGGGGTAGGCAGAGCACACGAGACGTTACCGCTTCGGAGCCACTTTTAGCAATTTTAGGTGGTAGGCTTGTTTAAAGGTATTAGATAAACCACTTGCCCCTGCATTTATTAATACTGTATCCGTTGTATTCCAGATGCGCGAGCGAGCTGAGAAGGAAAAGAACCCGCATCTGTATACAGTGGCCACGCTGACGGGCCACGCCGTGCGCGCCTACGGGGAGGGGTACTCCATCGTCATGGACAACCACGCCGCGCGGTGAGCCTCCGTGGGGGCGCAGGCCTTCCATGTGTCTCCCTGTGCGGTCACCTCAACCTCGACCGATTTTGGACGACCTGATAATTCAATCACATGTCACTTGGAACACGGGTCGAGCTTTATCACCCTGTACCGATAATGTTCAAGGTGCTATGGGACAACCTGATTTTGTACGACCTAATAATCGGAGCACACTTTTGACAGCAAGCAATCGATTCTCACGATTGATAAGTACACCGTATATTAATAAATTTAGTAGAAAATAACTTAATTTGGTCATTGGACCTAACACAAATCTATGGTCATTCGATTCGATTGGATTCCGATTATAACAAAGTACAATAACAGGCCGAGCAAAAATTTGGACACCCTAATAATGCACGACCTAATATTGTACGACTTGATAATTCTAATCTAAGATTCAAAGTATGTGAGCGGTTAGGGAGTCCTCGTCCCAAGGGCGGAATCCCCTTCTGGGCTGGGCTGGTACAACAGTAGATATTTTGTAAACTAATTTATCTTAATCCATACTTATACTTACTTACTATACTTACTAATATTATAAATGTGAAAGTGTGTGTGGTTTTATGTTTGTCCGTCTTTCACGTCGAAACGGAGCGAGGGATCGACGTGATTTTTGCCATAGAGATAGTTTATGGGCCAGAGAGTGACATAGGCTACTTTTTATCTCGGAAAAATGCACAGTTCCCGAGGGAACAGCGCCCGATAACCGAATTCCATGCCGCGGGCAAAAGCTAGTAAAATTTATATTTTTCTGCGACAAAAGAGGAGAATAAGAAAGTTTTAATGTTTTTTTTTGCGAAAAAATAACTAACATTCGGACATTGAGATCCAGTGATGGACCTCCTGGTTTTAAAACTGGCTTCGCCTTTAGGGCGTCCTGGTCCTGAGGTCGTCCACTTTAATGTGTGTTTGGAATGATTGGCTCCAGCCTCCAGTGACTAGGTAGGTGGCAAGAAAGTCGTGGCTAACGGGTACTTTGCGGAACCATCCCAAAGATGGCAGCACTCGACGCGAGACCGAACCTGAACAAAAGAGCCCTTTGCGGCTACTTGCAGATTAAGCGTTTTGAATTTTAATTTAGTATGGTTTGTGGTCCAGGGCCAAGGGGCACGCGGAGGCGTTCCGGGTGGCGGGAGACAGCGTCGGCGACATGGTCGAGGTGTCGACCATCCGGCGGGAGGACCTGTCGGCGCACGGGCCGCGCCTCCCCGGGGACCACGTGCACCAGGCCGCCAACCTGCCCTCCACCGCCATGCCGCGCGGACACCAGGTCAGATCGAGACAGACAGCGAGAACTGATCTGATTCACTAAAATCATCTCCGGCTCCGACTTCTTTAACGTGATTGATATAGATGCACAATAAGATCGATCTCCGCCTGCCGACTTGATACTTTCTCCTATTGAATTTTTTTCTTTTCGAGCGGATCAAATTATTAATTCTTAAATACAAACTGAAATATAGATGCATAGAAAAACCAGAAAAATAAGACCAGCGCTGGGAATCGAACTCAGGTCCTCGGCATTCCGTGCCGCGTTCTATACCGCTACACCACCGCTGGACAGTGATTAGTTATTTTTCTGGTTTTTCTATGCATCTATACTTCAGTTTGTATTTTCGATATGGGTTTTACGAGATGAACTTAAAAGTAACAAAAAATTTGGAATTGAAATAAAAAATACAAAAAGATTCCAAATTAAAACAATCGGTAATTAATTTGTCTGTAGCGAAAGCTAGCCTCCGCTAACTCTTGCGGGTTCACGGATTGGCTTGGCGCGGCGTGCTTGTTTCATATCTGATAGAACAGCGCTGCGATTCTTATGAATTATGAATTCTCTGCTCTATTGAATCAGCTCGCCGCTCCAAGCCAAGCCATGCACCCGCGCGAATTAACGGAGGCCCTAAGCGATTCCATTCCGTCTGATCCGACTCTGCCCGGAATTCGATGAATGCATTATGAGTGGTGAAAATCTGTGTATTCGACGGCAGCGCCACATTTTAAACCGTGTCATTTTCCTGTATAAATGGTGGAATATTCTGATACAGTTTTTTAGTTATCTGATAGAAATACAGGAACTTTAACAAATGAGAACTGGGCTCGCGTGGGAACTATGGCCCAAGCCCTCTCACTCAGAGGAGGCCTGTGCCCAGCAGGGGGACGTAAATAGGCTGGGTTGATGACACTGATTAGCGTGACGCGACGCCAGCGCAGCCGGTCAGCGCTGACGTCGCGTCGCCGCGTGTGTGGGTCTCTCTCTAAATAGTGAGGTGGTGTTAGGGCCCGGCGGGCTTCCTGCTGCTGACGTCGGGCCTGGCGGAGGGCAGCACGCCGTACAGCCACCTGGACGTGGCCGGCAGCGCCGGGTGCCTCCCCGCGCCGCCCACCGCCGCGCCGCTGCTCGCCCTCGCCGCGCACTACAAACTGATCAAGTCTTAACCCTCACAGGCGAGTCGCTTCCTTATTCATTACTAGTGTTTACCCGCGACTTCGCACACGTAAATCATTATTAGATCCAGCAGCTGAATTGAAATTTAGAGTTTTTAAAAATTCCCGTGGGCATTCCCGAAAATTAAATCGTGGTTTCATTGACGTTACATTAAAAACAATCATGTCAAATTTCATGACTGCCCCAGGGGTTGTTATTTCGAGATTTTATCCCTATCCCGTGGGAATATCGGAATGAAAAGTAGCCTATGTTCTATTCCAGTTTTTAGCTAGCCACCCTAACAGGCGAATTGATTGCTTTATTCCTTCCTTACCGGATAGCTCAGTGGTTAGAGAAGCTGACAACAAGCTTGAGGCCCCGGGTTCGATCCCTGGTCGGGGCAGATTATTTTTATGAAAAATACGAATGTTTTTTCTCAAGTCTTGCTTGGGTGCTCAATTTTTATTTAAGCATGCGTTAAAAAGTTACTTATAACACGAGCTTTGCTTACTTTGAAACTATGTAGGTCAAGTGATGTCAAATGTCCCGAGATTTTTATTTATTACTAAATCTTAACCCGCCACCCCACGGGCAAATTAGCTTATTCTTTCCTTGAGCAAACACATAGCTCATAAAAACAAATAATAATATTATTAAATTTCTTGAAATATCTTGCCAACTTAGGAAAAATATACTATTTGAGCTCAAACACAACTAACTTATTAGTAATCGTTTGTTTAGGCTAGTGGTTGCTGGCAGTTTTTCAAGGATCACGACCTACGCTGTGCGACCCTCAGCGCGAGACAACAGGCCTCATATTACCAAGTTTGAATCGAACATCGTATCGTGCCGTCCTCACACGTTAATAGTAATCAAAAGGAGAGTGAGAGGGATAGTACGATACGAACTTTGAATTCCGGATGCCCCTGATCAACTGTTTCGGTTATACTTGAACAATTGCATAACTATTTTGTTTATTTACGAACTTCACATCGCTTATAGAAGTATTTCCGTTTATATCAAGTTAGCAAAACTTACCGTTTTTTTTATCTTTTGAAATAATATTAATATGTTTATCTCTAATACCGTCAAGCATAATACTTATTTCTTAGCAACAAAGCACAATAATTTCTTATGAAGTACAATACTGCATAATAATGTTGATATAACATGTTTAATATTTTAAATAATTGCATAATTCCATATTTTAAGAATATATTAAATTGTATACATTTTTAAGCAGTCTTTTATTTTTATATACCTTATTTTTATCATACCTAGCTTTGACAAAATAGCAAATAGGCGCGGCCACATACAAATCGCTCGACGCTCGTTTCCAACTTCAAATCTGGTCACGTAAATCTGGTGACATAAAGGGATAAAGCTGAAAATGTTGAGCTTTATCGCTGGGAAAAAAACCTCTTCAATTTCGAAAAAAACTTTTTTTTTCATTCACTCCCATTCTTTTATTTGTAGTTACCATTGCCACGACTGCTTCTAAATGAGATTAACAAATCAGCTTCCAAGACCAAGATCATTCCTGCAAGCAGCCATCTTGTCGCTGCTGCTCGACGCGGCGACTTGACGCTACCTTTTTTTTGAGTCGTGGGAAATTCTAAATCACATTAAAAATGGAGTCGTGACCAGATTTACCGCTGGAAACGAGCGTCGAGCGACTGCATGTGGCCGCGCCCAATTTTATATTGGCGGCAACAAAATATATGTTATTCTACTTTTAAAAGAGTAAAGTCGACCTAATTATTGCCTGCGACTTCGTCTGCTAAAAAATTTCGGGGATAAAAACTATCCTATCTTTCCCAGAGTCTCAAACTATCTTCATACCCATTTAAATCGGTTCAGCGGTTTAACAGTGAAGAAGTAACAAGACAGACACATGCTTTCGTATTTATAATATTAGTAAGGATGATAGATACTGTGCACTTGAATGAAAATACCCAGTAGCCCAGAACTAAAATTAAAAGGACAGGACATTTGTGCAACTATATCTGGGTTAATACATGTTAAACCAACAGCGTCTTATGTGCTAAGAAGATATCAAAATTCACACGCACTATTCCATCATAATAAAACACCAACATATTGTCCAACTGTTTATTACTATTTTTGATTTGCATTTTTTTATTTTCAAAACATTTGCACTTCTCACATAACAGCGGGCGACGCGCGCGCCGCCCCGCGTGCCTACGGACCTACACTAAAACGAATTAAACGCTTAATTTAACCGAGAGTCCTCGCTATACAATACAATACAACTCATAAATATAACAAATACAATTATTATAATGTACAGAAACAATATTACGATAAATTTATGCTTTCGAACGAGCCCTCCCGCGGCGCGCGAGCGACGCGGGGCTTTCTTAGATTACTAAACTTGACAACGCAGTTTAAAAAAAGCAGGAGACCGATTTTTCAAATCACATTAAAAATATACTTGAAACCAGTAAATATCTGCGTATTTCTATAAAAGCATAGTTCTAATTAAAATTTTGACTAGTTTTAAATTCAGTATAATTTTTCAAGAGATGTTGGGCCTAGTAGAATTACAGAGACGTTTAAAAAATAATCAAAATGTCATCAAAATCTATATAGCCCATTTATAAAAAGTAACCAAGAAAATGAGTGAGAATGACTGTTTTTTAAAAAATCGGTACCCGGTATTTTATGATTTGGCTTTTACTTTGTCTATTCGCAGTGATAAACCCATTTTATTAGTGTTTCCAAATTTATAATAAGTGTAAAAAAAGTGTATAAATGTTTAGTTGTCGCCACTCGCGCGCCGCCACTTAGCACCACGCCGGCTCCTCACACCAACACATTCAAATGATACCACAGCAAAAATCGATCACTAAACATTAAACATAATGTTAAGAAATCTCAAACACCCTGTATAACAAAAATGGCCGTCTCACTGACGTATATTGAAAAGCATTGCTGAATTGAAAATAGCAATTTATTTTAATTCTATTTACAGAAATTTCACATTCGTTACATATCGGTATAATGTATAATTATAACGTTTTCGTTTATATGTACACCACCGCGCTTGCCTAAACAAAAATATAATGAGTCCAACACTCGTAGTATATTTAAGTATTATATTTTTATTAAACACTATTCTTTCATTTTAACAATTTATTATTTCACCTGTTGCTATAACCGACTAGTAGTTATTTGGCTTTTTTTTAAAAGGGAATAAAATAGAAGCGACATTGTGTTTTGGAAACAGCGTCAAAGAAAGCTAAAGAATATCACAGTGATTATAGCAATCAGTGAAAAAATTTCAAAAATATTCTACTCTTGTCAAATATAAACGGCAAGTGAAAACGAGTTTGACGTACAAACTGTGACATCTGGAATCACTCGCGCGTGCGTCAAGTACTTACGATAACGTGCTCTAACCTAAGTCTCACTGAAGTCGAAACAGCATCTCACTGCGTACGCCTAGCGATACAAACTAAATGTGCATGACAGTGCGACCAGAAGCCTTGTTGTCTAACAACTTGGAAGGAATCGCAATCGTTTTCACCACTTCTTTCTATCACACGGCATAAGACGAGAGTAGAAAGAGACGGTGGATGCAATCGCGAATGTCGGCGCGCTAGACAATAATATATGGCCTCAGGGCTTCGAAACCGGTTAAGACTACATTTTGAGAGCGGATACGAAATAGCAGTTTCGTTCGTACAAATTTTGCTCTAACCGCAGGTTTCGCTCTGAAACCTGCTAACCGGGTAAAAGAACAGTTTTCTTGATAGACCGCTCGTGGTTGATGAATAAGGGAAAGGTCAGCTTCATAGCTGTCAAATCCTTGTATTTCATTAGTTGATTGTCATTACGGCCGCGGTCCATGGTCCCGGGTCAGTGCATCAAAAACCCGGAGATAGAATTCCCGGATAATAATTACAAACGGGCCTCAATTAAGAACCGGTTACAAGCCCTGATTGGGACATGTGAAATTGTGAACTCTGCATCCGTTCTAAAACATATTCATGGTATATCATATAACATCGTGTTGATATCGTTAGAGAAACAAAGTATTGATTAAGTTCGTAACAGAAATATGCTTCAGCTTTGACAGTTTTGTGCGCCTTTTGCATATTCAGTTTACATATTTGATGCGATACCTTTAACGCAATATAATTGCGGTAATTCCTAACGCTACACGAAGAAATAACGACTTAATTTCAAAAGCATAGAACACAGAGCTCACATAATGCTTATAACAACGAAGTGCTCTGGCGCAAAGTTTTTGGCCACAAAGGACCCAGGGGTTGCTCTCCCATACTGGAGGTTCCATCCCCAAATCGACTTGATTGCAGCACCAAAAGCACTCGTTCACGTTATGTTCTGTTAAATGTATAAAACAAAAACCTGGTTCCCTAAAACCACCACCCAAATCACCCAATTAACTCCCATATTATCGGCTACAGGAATGCGCCGCGCAACTAAAACTAAGCTAAGTTTTAAACGTTTTTCAAGTGGTAACGTTTTTTGATAATATGTACAATCGTTAACTAATCTAGGGAGGAATTTTTACATCGTATAAATCTACAGTTAATTGTAAAGCCATGTGCACCAGTGGGCTGTTTCGATCGCCGTCTCTGAGACGGCAGTTGCGTGTCGTTTAGAGTGGGTCGCCACTTTGTTACGCTACGTTGCTACGTGGTCGCAGCCGGCAGAGGGCGTTGCTAGCGACACTACAAAAATTTCGAACTTTTTGAAGTATTTACATAAGTGGCCAGATTTTTGATGAATCTAGGCCACGTATAGTTTTTATGTCAGGTATTAACCTTAGGCTCGATTTAAAAACTATCAATTATGAAACAGAACGTGCGTGCAACAACGCCGTTCCGAAACGTCAGCTAAAGTCTAGCTTAACGTCCGTAAATATAGTCCAAATTGAATTGACTCCATCATACATTGACGCGACCGAAATTTTGATTCCAGCCGCGTGTCAAACGCTTGTCAAGCGCTCCCGTGAAGAGCCGCCAAAGCGTTGCGCGTCCCAACATACAACGCTCTATACACCTCCTACATCACAGCTCGTCCGGTGAACACCCACCAAAGTCCCAAACACTAAGGGAATACAAACCGATTTTTTACCGGAAACGATCGGTTTTTATTCCCTATCAAAGATCTTTGGAAACGGTCTTCACCAGTCTAGTCGTCCCGGCTCCAGGCCACTATCCAAATCAGCATTCGTCAACTTGCTCAATGTGAGAAATTTACATAATAAATATGGGAAATGACAAGTGACATGATACGTAATACTGCCATTTAAATATTACTGTCGACTCGATCGACTTAAGAGTAACTGCCTACGAATGTAGAGTATCAAAATTTTACAGGACAGGCACTCACATCAAACAAGCGCTCGCACGAACACTCCACACCATAATTTTGATCGTTTAACACTAACATTTCATTAAAAAAACAACATCACAGACAAATAATCAAATCCCAAGTAAAATATACACGCTCGCACCACACGGGCGACATCGCGGGCAGGGACCGGTATCGTGCGTTATAAAAAAGGGGGGAAAAATATATCGAAAACAATTTTTAAAAATATATTTCTTCTCAACAACAAAACAATATCAACAACAATATAGCGCCGCGTTTTTGTTCTTGCGGCGCGCGCCGAGGCTTTCGTTCATAAATATTGTGGGGAAAGCGTCGGAGCGGGCCGCGGTCCCTCCCCGCGGCCTCCACACTCGGGCGTCTCGTGCGACGGCGCGAGTGTGGAGGCGACATCGCATCAGTCAGCCGACGCGCACTATCGCGCTACTCATACAACGGCGACGTCAAAATCTATGCTTTAAGACTCGGATGAAACAAGAGCGTTTTGTATGTCCACCAACTGCCGCAAAAGACAAAACGCTGGTGCAGTCTTGACGCATGGACTTGAAGTCGCGGGTCGTAGTCACACGCTCAATAAAACTCGCTCCCACGAACACTTACGAAAATGGAAATAAAATTAATTTAAACGGTCGCAATCGTGTTTCCAACATAATGTTACGTCGTGACGCTTCTTTTTTTGACATGAGCCTGTGGCGGAACCATTATGCATTATAAATGTAACTGCAGCCTGAACAATAACCTAATTGCATTGAAACCTGCATAGAGCTCAACTGTGGGAAATACATCAACTTGATTTTTTACGCCACAATTTCATTATTTTAAATAAATAAATAAATATTAAAACGTCAATATTGAGTCAAACCAAATACGATACAATTTAAATTATTTTCTTTTCCATTTTAAACTAATTCGACAACTCACGCAACATTTGCGGTAAAACAGAGCAGACGTAAAACGCGTCCTATTCTACAATTTATAAAGAGGATCCATCGCTAAATGTAAACAAGACTAATCTAAAACTTCAAGTTTCGTCTAAATTAAAATGTGATATTCCAATTGTTGTTCAACTGCAAAACTTTAGTTTAGCATTGTTTAAGCTATCTATAACTGCAGCTGGCGTTTGGAGCAAAGCGACACTGCCGTCGCGTCAATAACGCCGCGATAGTGACGTTATTGAGTTAGCCGCAGAACTTGTATGACATTTGAAACATGCTTCAATGATCTAGTCACTCCATCGCCGCCATGTCATTGTCGCGGCGTCATTGACGCCACTGAAGGTTGTTTCGAAAGTACCCCTTACTAAAGCTGCCGTCGCAACAATGAAGATACGACAGAGAGGTAAGTAGTATAAGATACTGACGCGGCGTCAGCGTCGCTACTGCATACAACCTACAAGTAAACCGTCGTAAGCTCAACCCGTAGTGCAACGAGTCTCAGTAAACCATTATTGTAATTAAAGAAATCACTGGGATATTTATCGTAAAAAGTTTTCACTCTGGCTTCGACGGTTTACCTGAAGTCATTCTTTCGCAGCGTCATTAAAAGGGGCTGATAAGGAATTCGGATCCGCTTGAAGATCTGACTCCTGGTTACGTACGCACTATGCTGACCGCGCGGTTTTGATGCGCCGTCCTTCAAAGTATCCCTTGAGAAAGAGACAGCGTACTAAAAAAAAAACACGCGGTTAGCCGCAGAGTGCGTACATAGCCTTTGCATCTTCAGATCGGGGTGTAGTTTCGCCTGCATTTATATCTGCCACAGTGGAGCGTGCAAAAATATCAGGCACGTCCTAACGGCCATAGAAATAGAGTCGTATCAGATATGCACGATGTGTCAGATATTGGTGCTGGTGGCTACCCCCGTCTAATCTTTATGCTATGACGGAGGTTTCGTCCAACAGTGGACGTCCTACGGCTGATATGATGTATGTATATGGTTGTTGCGGGTCTAGCTAGGAATCCTCAAGGATGTTACAAAGTTGTCGTTAGTGGTGTGTGGGGGTGGGTGTGGGTGCTACGTGCGCGTGAGGGGCGCGGGCACGTCTGCGGCGGCGAGGCGCAGCGCGGCGCCCACCAGCGGGGTGGACGGCGCCGGCGACGGCGCCAGCGGCAGCGCCTCCTCGCGGCTCTCCTGGAAACATAACGGGAAACATGAACATCATTCTGCTCTGCTATAGCGATCACGCTAGCGTTGGGTTGCAAATATTGGATGTGTCTCGGGAAACGTGAACAGGACCAACCCTATATCATCCTTAAAAATAAGTAACCCTAATCTCACCAATACTTGTCTTATACGGGTAGGAGTAGGGGGATCTAGTAGGGTGGTAGGGTAGGGGACCTGCTCACGTCTCTCGAATAAGTTTCTAGATGTTCATTGTTTGAATTGTGGATATTTTTTTTACCCTGTACCCCTTTTGACCTAAGATGCCCTCGGAATTGAAAATATAAGTAACTGTCTCAGTTACCTGAGATGTTAGGGGCGGCGGGGAAAGGGGAGATGGGGGGAGTTGGTGCTACGACGACATCTTCACCTAAAAAGTTATTTTTAAATCAAAATGTAATAAAAATGGTCTCTAGTTAACTTGATAGTGGTCTTGATAAGGGGCAGCCGTTTGTAATGAATACGAAGGTTTGTAACCGAGATAAGGATATTCTATGTATTTATCTATCTATACATATGTATATCTGTATGTTTAATCGTTTTTCAGTACAAGTTTTGCTTAGTTTATTGCGGAAAAAGATTACATTGTGGTTCAAAAAGAAAGGTTACAATATAAATCTATAAACTTTTTAAAGACAGAAGACAGATGTGTAGATAAGAGGTTCTCAATTCAGTTGTGTTTTATGTTGTCAGCCGTCATAATTTATGATATGAACCGATTTGATTTTTTTTTTACTTTACGCCTGTTTTTCTTTAAGTTTGAACAAAAATTACCGAACCTAAGGATCTCCCAACATTTATCGAGGCGAAAAAATCTTTATATTCAAGCAAAAGACGTCGATCGGTTTGTCAGGCATAACAAAACTGACAACACCGAAATCTTCATTAATATAATTACGCGGACTGTTTTTTTTTTTGATCGGCTTGAGTCGATCCTGTGTCAGTAGATATGGGTAGACTCAAAGCTTGCGCTACACGGTTTTAAACGACGGTTTAAAACAGAGATTTTAAACAGTGTAGATAGTGGTTTTCGAACCAAATTTTGTGACCTTTTAACGCCCTCGATAGACAAGCGTGCGTTTCAGACCTCAGGCAGAGCTTTGGGATTTGTTTCAAACTGTGCAGGCAGCAGCGTGTGCCTTGCTTATAATACGGTCACCTTGGTAGATACTGTGGTTTTAAGCCAGCAAGCTTACGCTTAAGAAGTTTTCTGAAGTTTTTTTTTTTATTTGTGTGTGTGTGTGTGTGTTAGTGTGTGTGTACTGACCGCGGTGAGCAGGTGCTTGAGCGTCTCGTAGGTGAGCCAGCAGATGGCGGCGGCGGGCATCTGGTACAGCACGCGCGCCGACGCGCCCTTGAAGAAGCCGAGCGGGCCCGTCGCGCGCAGCACCAGCGCCGCCGCCTGCACCAGGCCGTCCGCGCGCGCCGGGACCTCCTGGGGGGGGGGGGGGGGACACAGACACCATCATTCGATATCACCACCTAAATGTACACTTCATAATCATACATGTATAAAACACAGTTATTGGGTCTCCCCACATCTATCGACGCGGAATCTGTTTAAGCCGACCAAAAAACGCTCTATGTTCACTCAATAAGAGCGAAAACGACGTCTTCCCGTCGGCAAACGTCGTTTCGTGTCGGCCGAGCCGATCGACGTCTTTTTCGCTCTTATTGCGTGGACACAAAGAGTTCTTTCATCGACTAAAGCCGATCCCGCGTCGATAAGTTTCGGGAATTAATATCTCAATAAATTCAATTTTAGTTTCATCAAAAAAAAAGTACCTACGCATATAACACCTGTATCTGTAGTAAGAACTTCAATGGCGTGTATGAAATTCTGAATCCACACTAGGCCAGCGTGGAAACTTGACCTTCTCACTCCAAAAGAAAAGCTTGTGTCCCACGGGAGGCCATACGAAATGATGACTATATAGAATAGACCGGAACGGCTGGTTTCGTATTACTAAACGAATTAGCAAGCTCGTCCATTTAACCATAAGGCTGCAAGTGGTAGGACTTTGTGCATGATCTGCCCGGGTTGCTACCACCATCCTGCTTGCTAATCCTGCCGTAAAGCAGCAGCGCTTGCACTGTTGTATTTCGGCGTGGAGAGTAAGACAGCCGGTGAAATTACTAGCACTTGAGGTACCTATCCCATCTTAGGCCTCTAGGTTGGCAACGAATCTGCAATACCCCTGGTGTTGCAGATGTTTATGGGCGGTGACCTCTTGCCATCAGGAGACCCACTTGCTCGTTTGCCATCCAGTCGAATAAAAATAATGTGTGTGGTGTTACTTTACCTGCGTGTTAAGCACAGTCTTGCACACGTCGAGCGGCGTGGTGGCGGCGGCGGCGAGCGCGCCGGCCGCGGCGCCCGACAGCGCGTGCGCGCGCGGGTCGTACGCGCGCTGCGGGTTCACCGCCGTCTGGCACCACTCGTACGTCACGAAGTGCAGCGACTGCAACAGACACAAGACCAGTTCAACCTGCACTTCGGGACAAAATACCGCCACGACACGATACTGTATCACAGCAGAATCGCTAAAGCCGATCAAAAAAAAAATGCAGCAAAAGCAAAAAAGATGTCGATTGGCACCGCTCAGTTTGGTTAGGCGAGCCGAGCCGAGCGTGTCAGTCTCTTATTTCGTGAATGAATTAATGAATGATTCGTTTATTCACAGAAACATGTGGTAGCTGAGGATCTTCCATTACAGTAATAATTAGGTATTTCTCATAGTATGCTTAGCCAAGGCAGGCATGTGAAAGCAGACAGCAAGCGTGGACATTATTTTTTTGAAATGAAATGAAATAAAATCATTTATTTTGCTTTAGACATGGTAACAAGTGGTTTTATAAATGTATTAATGTGCAGTGACACGTCTAACCAAAAACATTAGGTAAAAATGCAGTTAATTTTGTAATATAAATTACTAATCTAAATTAAATAATAGTTATTAGGTCATTATTTTAAATATTATTTAATTGAATAAAATGATTTATCTTTAAGCCACTGATATAATTTAAAACTTAATTTACTCCTGGTCAACTCAGCTATGCTCTCAGGCAACTTATTAAATATTCATATTACCAATGGAAAACAGTTCATGTGATACAAGTGTGTATTTAATTTTAGGTTTTTTTTTTATTTGATTAAGCCGATTCTGCGTCGATATAATATGTAGGGAGACCAATAATGGACCTTAAGAAGAAAAAAAACTATACATTTTACGTTAATATTTGTCAGTTAACCGAATAAACAAAAATACATAATTTAATTTGTTTCTGCATGCCGCACTCCCACACGCGCGGTACGGACAGTCGGACAGTTAACACACGAGCCGCGTTACCTGGAAGGGCACGTTCATTTACGACCTGCGTCCTACGAGCGGTAGAAGGCTCGCAGGCAACTTATTAAATATTCATATTACCAATGGTGTGATACAAGTGTGTGTTTAATTTTAGGTTTTTTTTTTATTTGATTAAGCCGATTCTGCGTCGATATAATATGTAGGGAGACCAATAATGGACCTTAAGAAGAAAAAAAACTATACATTTTACGTTAATATTTGTCAGTTAACCGAATAAACAAAAATACATAATTTAATTTGTTTCTGCATGCCGCACTCCCACACGCGCGGTACGGACAGTCGGACAGTTAACACACGAGCCGCGTTACCTGGAAGGGCACGTTCATGACGACCTGCGTCCCGTACGAGCGGTAGAAGGCGCGCGCGCCCTCCGCGCGGTACACGCGCCGCGCGCACTCCCACACGCCGCGGTACGGGGAGTTCTGCATCTGCAGCCGCTGCTTCACCACTGCAACACAGACAATCAATATGGTTACTTCAGCCCACCGTACACTACCCATAAGCCTAGCGCGGTATGCTTTTTCAATGTTAATTGCAAAGTCGAGACGTTCCCCACACACTGGCTGCCTCAAACGCTCGCAGTGCCACCGGTTGTTGTGGACTTGTGGCGGCGGGTCTCCACTGAGCGAGCCACCTCGCGCGGCTGCCGTTTTCGGTGCGATTTTGAACCCTGTGTCGAACAAAATCATGCGTCACACGCTAGCCTCCCGCAGCTCGCTCAGTGGATACCCGGCTCTACAACAATCGGTGGCACTGCGAGCGTTTCATCTATTCATTGCGTGTGCTGCCAGGTAACTAATGAGCGGCGAGCGTCTCGACTCCGCAATGAACATAGAAAAAGCATACCGCAAAACCCTAAAATTCGCCGTGAAAATGTACGAAACATTCTGCCGGCCACCAGTATTTCGTCATTTTTGATTCTGTTAAACGTAAATGGCACTAATAGACTTAGGAAAAATCAACTGTCAAATATATATAGATAGCTCTGGCGCCTTCCACTTATATCCAGTTCCGTACCTAATCAACTTTGATGACTTTCACCTAACATTTAGACCGTCCATCAAAACAAATCATTCCCCTATTTAATTCGTCACAAACGCAACCGCACATATAACCTATCGCGTCTTAGAAGTTATCGGGTCAAGCCGCAGATAGTGGCCATTACCATAGACCAGTCTAGATAGCGGAACCGTGTCGGCGGGTCGACGGCCCGCAATCGCCGCCATGATAAACCCCCATGGACTCGATATCTCGGGGTCAAGCAATAAAACTTGTACTCTCTTGCGAAAATATTGTCAATATTTATCTTTTTTTAAGCAAAACAGGCCTGCGTTTGACAACAATCACGCTAGGCAGATTGTAGGCGAACGTGAGATGTAACGGTCTTTAATATGTAAACGTGGAATCGGCTTAAGCCAGGCGTCGGCAACCTTTTGAGACGGAAGAAATTTCCCAGTTTTTAAAGTGCCACAAAGATTTTTCGTTTCAATAGATTTTTGTCTTAAATAAATGACATAGAAAAACACGGACTCGCTTATCGATCGACTGCATGACTTTTATGGGTTTTTTTACCCCCTTTGTGACCCCTGGCTTAAGCCGATCAAAAAAAAGTGAAAAAAAAGTCGTTCAGCTTGGCTCTGTTTGGCAAGCCGAACCTAACCTATGCATCTTTTCCGCTCTCATACGTGGACATAGAGATAAAGCGTTTTTTGAGCGGCTTAAGCCGATTCCGCGTCAAAAGATGAAGGGAGACCCTAATATAGAGAACACTTGCTTAGTAAATGTCCAATGTCCATTTATACTAGATTAGAAGATAGTCTGATCGTAACGTTCAGGAAACGCCGGCGCAGGCAGGCAATCCCAATCCTTAGCGGTCATTATCTCTGTGTTTACAGAAGTGCTAAATAATTTAACTTTTATTTGAATCTAGTCAAAGTGTAATGGATTTGATGAGTGCTATGCGTAAATAACATTATTAATTAGGTTAAGTACATCACTAATTAATGTGTCTCAGTTCGCAAGCTGTTTATCAGACAGATTCTGTTAATTATATTTATTAACTGTAACAAGTAAGTAATTAAGCTAACATGCATTGGGTAACGATTATTCAAATCATAACCAGTCCTGATTAATCAACGCACAACCCATAAAAATCAACGCATAAACCCTTGATCCTAAAAAAACGAAAAAGTTAAGGTTCCCTTTAAGATGCAAACATAGAACATGGACGTATGCTACGGACGTAGGTATGTCATTGGAGTCGGTTTTAACGTTTTAAACTTTTTTTTCTTTTTCTTTTTAGAGGCATTTTCATAGCCGTATTTTTTTTGTGTAAAGGCACTAAAAGTAAATTAAAAAATAGTTACATTTTACTCCTTTGGGATTAAACAATACGCTTTACTGCCGCTACAGCGAGGCAATATTGGCGTACTTTTCGGACATGACAAGTGAAAGGCGCTTTATTTTAGTCCTGAAAACCAAATTAATTTTGAATTAACTACCAAAATAGTTTTTTTCTTACTTTAAAACAAATAAATAGTATTTGAGTTGGCAAATCAGTGACGTCATAACTAGCTATTGCGGTACAAAATATCTGAAAGAATGGTGTCTTCTCAGCTCATTCAAATAACGTCAGGTTTCCCTATACATTTACAGGGAAAAGCCGCGAGCGTAAACTGGTCTAAGCCTATCGGCTTAATTTTTCTTAACATCTCAAGTCAACAAAGCTCCGTGTTTAAAAAGCAAGGGCATTTAAACTTTACGACTGTTCAACGTCTAGTCTAATGTGATTGCCCTCTCGTATCACCAGGGCACAGGGATCTCAGTCGCATGTCTCACTCGTGACCCGAAAGATAAGTAGCTGCTGCTTGTCAACTAAACGCACCCGTGCCACAGTAATGTTCGAAAATCGATAGGAACACTATAATCGGTTTCTATGTACAATTAATAGACGATATTAAACCGATCATACTACATTTTTTTTTATTCGACTGGATGGCAAACGAGCAAGTGGGTCACCTGATGGTAAGCGATTACCACCGCCCATAGACACCTGCAACACAAGGGGGATTGCAGATGCGTTGCCAACCTAGAGGCCTAAGATGGGATACCTTAAGTGCCAGTAATTTCACCGGCTGTCTTACTCTCCACGCCGAAACACAACAATGCTAGCACTGCTATTTCACGGCAGGATTAGCGAGTAAGATGGTGGTAGCAATCCGGGCGGACCTTGCACAAGGTCCTACCACCTGCAAAATAACATACTTAACATACTTACTAATACACATTATGTGCTGTACAGGCATCAGCACCAGTATCAGACAACACAGCGTTTATAAATGTCTGATTGGACTCTATTCTAGGGCCGGTACGACGTGTCAGATATTTTTGCACGCTCTGCTGTAGCAGATATGAATGTGGGTGCCTGTACATGTGCTAATATCCTAACACTGATATTATAAAGAGTTTGTTTGTTTGTAACGCTTTCACGTTCAAACTACTTATACTCAATTGATCATGGTCAATTTTAATATGAAGTTAGTTTGAGGACCTAGGCCGGACATAGGATAGGCACAGAATAAGTAATAGTACAAGTAACATAGGATAGTTTTTATCTCAGAAAATTGCATAGTTCATGTGAGATAGTGATAAATTATTTTTTCTGGGACGAGAGCCGCGGGCAAAAGTTAGTGGTTGCGATCTGTAAACGCGCATTTCCGGCTCTGGAGATTTCCAAAAACGTAGTAAAAAAAATGCCGTGGTGGCCTAGTGGTTTGACCTATCGCCTCTGAAACAGAGGTTCGTGGGTTCAAACCCCGGCTCGCATCTCTGAGTTTTTCGAAATTCATTTGCGGAATTACATTTGAAATTTATCACGAGCTTTACGGTGAAGGAATACATCGTGAGGAAACCTGCACAAACCTGCCAAGCAATTCTATGGTGTGTGTGAATTTCCCAATCCGCACTGTGCCCGCGTGGGAACTAGGGCTGAGAGGAGGCCTGTGCCCAGCAGTGGGACGTACATATATAGGCTGGGATGAGATGAGATGAGAAAAAAATGCTATAAAACTAGTTTGAAGTTCAGTAACAAAAAAACGCAACGCGCATGGGCTCTAGCGCCGAAAATTGAAAAGTGCACGCCTTTGTTGTAGTTTGGCACTACTACTTACTAAAAGGTTGCCGACCTCTGGTTGAAAAAAAAACACACAAATATAATAAATAGCAAACACGGTCTATTTTAGCATGTCGGCTTGTTTACCGTGTCTGTGTGTCGGTCGTATCTACACTCGTGACCGAAAAGGCTCGCAACTGGAGATAGGCAAATATGGACGCGTTGCCTACGCGGGACAAAACAAAGAAACACGATGGACTACTGTTTGCAAACAAACTACATTACTTGTTATTCAATAGTAATTTCTAATATTTAATTTAAAAATTAGTCAGCTAGCTAAGTACTAATAAAAAAATCTTCAAAATTCAAGTTGGCCCGCATAGTAAGGCACAGTCAGCAGGGGATGAGCGGTTACGGTGCTCAACATTTTGACCATTAGATCATTATCTACACAAGAATCTAGATCATTTTGAACATCACAACTGCTCATCTATTACTACTGCTGACTGTACATAAAAAATTGCGCATTTGCCGCCAGCTGTCAATCCCGAGACTTCTTTGGGTGCCACGAACGTCAAGTGCCACCACAGTCATATATGACAATGGTTCGAAACATCACGAAAATGCATATCGTCACTACTTTGAAAAAATCTCGTATCTAAAATCAATATGTCAACAAAATTGAACCTTGACGTAATGTTCATAAGGTCCACTCAGAGAGATTATCTACTTTGAGATACGAGTTTTTTTTAAAGTAGTGACGATATATGCGTTTTCAGCAGCGAATGTGAATAGACACTGTCAATAATACCTATGACACCAAGTAAATTTCGAAATGAACACATTTCAATCACAATTTAAATAATATTATCATCAACACGTAATTGTACAGTTTTTTTCACAGTCTTTACTTCAGTCTATGCGGCCTTGGCGAGTGCATGCAAACCATACTGAAACTTTATTTGTCTACCACGAACAATGAGAGATAAGGCTTATTCGAATTATATGCAGAACTGGATAATTCCAGAGCTGTTTTCAGAAGTAGATGACGTGGTGTGGCGAATTGACCATTACAGATTAGCAGTTAAGTGTTGCAAAAGTTAGGCAAATTGCCACGAGCGCGCATTGCTTTAAGGTAGAAACGAGTAAGCGATTCACCAATGTCAGTGTCACCAGTGTGTTGTGAGCCTCTTGTACGGTCAATGACTTTAATTCATGATCCACCATGGATCCTCTTCACAGTAAACGTAATAGAGACATCGCATTAATTAACAAGGAAAATGATAATAACTTTTCCTTTGAAAAGGTTCCATGGTGGCTCATAAATGTAAAAGACCTTGACCGTACAAGTTACCAGTAACAAAAGCTTTCCTGTAGCTGCTGTAAAAGCTGTAATAGATAGTCTAGCGCTCTCTACTTGAGCTGCACGTTATAGCTGTTGCGGGATGAAGATTATCCCTGATTATCCTATATCCTTTCTAATGCCTCAAAATATCTCCATACCAAATTTAATATTACGGAGTTACTTTCGTATTTATACTATTAGTAGGTACCTAAAAATACGATACCCATGGTCGCTACCACCACAAGATCTGATCATAGAGCCAAGACCAGTAGAATTCGAAAACGATAATGTACTGATTAGCTCTCAACGAACTGGAACATTCGCAAAATTAAAATGACTGCATGTGTATGTAGGTACTGTACTTGACAGATCATTCCTGAATCATTTAATTAAATACTAGTAAATTGCAATAAATAAATGCACCGCAAGAGTGGCAGAACGAGTTGTATTGAGGTATACGCATTAAAACCACTAATATGCGAAACAGTATGCCGTTTGAGTCATCTGCATATTGTTTGCATTATATAAGTGAAATTTATTCTTGCTATTGCTTGCGGCTGGCATTGTGCTACAGGGATAAATACCTCCCATAAACAAAGGAAACCAATGTAATGTTTCTGCACATTATATTATTTAAAACCTCAAAAGAAGGAATACCTTAGCAGTGGAATTATTGATAAAAAAATAATTCCAGGTGGTATTGGCTTACTAGGTAACCTGATATTTGTTAGCTATCAAGTGCGGCCTTTCGGATGACCTTTTGCAATTAGGTAGTTAAGTCAAAAAAAATATCATTTGTGGTTTGCAAATACTGTATTATGCACCGATAATGAAACGTTATCTGTTGTTTTTCAAGACGGTAGCAGTCAAAATTACTATCTTTATTATTTTCATCACACTTGCTCGTAAACAGTGTCGTAACATGCAGGCTACCTTAGTTGCAACCCCCCAAATAAAACCCTCGACCTTAATGTGCTTGTCATGAAACCCGTGGTCGGTAAATGAGTCATTGCGCGTACACATTTTCTTGCCATGAAGCCCAAGGTCGGTAAGTGAGTCAGTGCCCGTACTGATGGCGCTGCGCGCGCTGCTGCAGGACTACATGGACCACATGCACACGCACGTTGCGGCGCATGCCGAGGGAGGGGGAGGGGGAGGGCGACGCTGCCAAGAGCACAGCCTAAGGTATCGCCAATATTTGGAAGAATTATATTTTTTATTTTACAAATATAAAATTTTACTTGCAAATGTGATGAAAAGCATTGTATGTCGCACGGGCGGTACTATAATTACTAACATCGACTCATTAAAGCCCTCAGTCTTCGACTTCGGGCTTCTAATACACTCTCGTTCGTAATTCCTTATTTACCGCCCTTAAGACACAATGTACTATTAATTCCCGTTTTCTACAGTGTCAGCACCAGCAGCGGTAAATACAAAAAAACGGTTTGGAATAGGAACTGGTGATACAGTAGTTTCGCATATCTTCGTTGTAATCTATCAGCGCAATAACTTTACTAGGTACTGACTATTAAATACCGATGTAAAAAAACAATAGAGGCCAAATACCTAGCATCCCCTTCATGTAATCTTGATTAATCAGTCAACATTATCATCCCATCAGTCGTAGGACGTCCTCTGTAGGCCATAGGCATCCCATAGACCTCCAGCCTCGGTTGGAAGCGGCCTGCATCTACTGTGAACCCGCGGCTTTAACCAGGTCAACCGTCAATCTCGTTGGTGAACATCCTACACTGCGCCTCCCGATCCGCGGTCTCCATTCGAGAACTTGTCGGCTCCAACGGCCATGTACAATGCCATTTTTTTTTATATAAAACTGACCGTGATTGACCCCTTGATTGATGTTAAGTTCAGATGAGGCCAAAGGTGCATCTCACTGGTTCAGTAACCCTATTCACTCTAGCCTTGAAGAGCCCTAGATTGTATTTATCCGGAAATACAGACGACGGGAGCGAATTCTATTCCTTAGCAGTTCGCATTATGAAAGATTCTTCGTGCGGGCTAACGGAACACTAACTAAATAAGGGCGAAGACGCTCCCCACAGGAATAAGATCATGTAATTCCTGCGCACACATTCATTATTTCATTTCATCATCACGTAATAGTTACCATTACCACATCGCTCAGTCTAAACACCGAGAGGGCGCGACTAGTTTATCAATGGATTCACCAACGAGTTCTCGGCTTCTCTGATCGAATCACGGCCACATGTCGATAGTTTTCCTCATATCCGTGTAAACGGGTCACGCCGCTTATGCATTTACCTCATGCGACCGCGGATTCGCAGCGCACTGTCATGTGTGAATCCCTGATGAGGTTATTTCTAAATGGCGAAGGATATGTTTCCTGTTTGTTGACTACGAACAAAGTAAAATATCCCGGACAATACGCACGTTTTTGTCAAAGAATTCAACCACATTAAAAAAATCCCAACCAGACACACTTATGATTTGTGCGAGCGAGCGAAGCGAGCGAGCAAGACGGTTCGGAGCAAAAGCGACTCGGATAGGTTAGGTTTAGCCTTCGATGTTAGGTATTTTTTTTAGTGTGACTGGTTGGGATTTTTTTAGTAAAACTATTCCCAACGAGTCACACACAGTGTGACAGTTAAGGGTGTGACTCGTTGGGAACAAACGGATCCTTTCGAACCTTTCGCGAAATTTTGGCAATACGGGTCGAAACGTTCCACATCGACAAGCGTCTCCTTCAGGACAGGTCTCACGTCGTAAGAAAAGAATAAGACTCATTGCCTCATTGATTTATAACACAAATAATGTAACCAACTTAGAAAAGTTCAAAACAATGTCGGGGACATTTTCATTTTGAAATTCAATATCTCGAAAACGGCTCAACCGATTTTACAAGCTTTTATTTAGTTTCACCTGTCGCGTTGCCTGTCTGTCTGTCTGTAAGCAAATCTTGCAACTTAAATTCGACCAACTTCCAGTAGTTAGATTGACTTGAAATTTGGTATACTTATGTAAATTGCGTGACAATACAATAATCTGCTAGTTACATCCTGGTAGTCCGGCCAGGATCGTCTCCACAGGACGGAACTCTTCAACGGTTATGACATCGACTTGAAATTAGATATGCAAATGTAGTTTGGGTGACAAAGCAGCAAAAAAAGCTTGTATTAGAAATGATTTTTTTACCCAAAACTTATTTATCAAACATAACTAAGAACCACCGCAAGGAAACTCGCTTTCACGTAAAAAAATCGCATCGAAATCGGTCCATCCGTTTCATTGACACACATTAGCGTCAAACTTATAAAACCCTTTTTTTTTCGTCGGGGGTTAAAAATACTAATACGATTTGCCAAGTCTCTTCAAATCATATTCACTTTTCTAAAAAAACTTACAAAAGCACCAAAATCATCACACTGTCGCTAAAGAAGTAGTACCTTCTTTCATAATCCAAAGCCAACTAAGATATTTTTGTCAAAACTGATAGCACACTCAATCAACAATAATGTTTACTACTGGCGCCATCTGTTGTACGATTGCGAGGAACAAGGAAGCGGGAAGTAAACTACCACTTGCTGAGGAAATCCTGCCATTCAGACGAGCTAAACATGCCCTGTTTACGGTAACTTCAAACAAATTGACAACCAACTGAGCAAAATTATGTAAATACCTAGTAGTCGTGCGTCAAATGCGTGGGGGGTTTAGTCTGGACGTATTATTACGTCAAGTCCACTTTGATTAGAAATGAGAATGGCCGGCTAGAAGTGTTAGTATAACGTCAAGTAAGTGCTTGATCATTTTCATGACTATACCATAAAAACAATAGATTTTCACATTGAATTGTACGTGAAAATAGAATTTCATGATTCAAGCCTTACAACTAACATCGAACCTGGTGGATAAAGGAATCCACACTAATATTTTAAATTCGAAAGTGTGTGTGTTTGTGTGTATGTTTGTCCGTCTTTCACGCCGTAACGGAGCGACGGATCGACGTGATTTTTGGCATAGAGATATTTTATGGGCCCGAGTGACATATGCTACTTTTTATCCCGGAAAAATGCACAGTTCCCAAGGGAACAGCGCGCGATAACCGCATACCACGCGGGCAGAGCCGCGGGCAAAAGCTAGTATATTATATATTATTCGACTATACCTACACGCATCTATGAATCTACATAGTTTGGGACTAGGTCATTGGTGTAATTGTAAGGTACTTATACGGTTTGGAATGACTTTCGCCTTGTGCTGCTGCAAAATAAGACCAATTATACAAGCGATGGGTTGGGATAACACCGGATCTTTTTGAATAAATGCCATGATAAACTAGTAGCTCGCCTGCTACTGACCAATTAACCAAACCCTATCAATGTTGGGGGAAGGAGAAAAGCCGGTCCTAAACGGAAGCCGTGGCTGAGCAGCATCCAGGAATAGAAAGGAATCCTGAATGGCGCCAAACTCTTCCGCCTTACTAAAGGTAAAGAGAAATATGCTAATCTGACTGCCAACCATCGCTAATGGAAGCCACTGTAAGACCACCATAAGCACAAGAAGTCAGCCCCATCAAGGAATATTTAAAGGCTCAGTTATTTCCCAAAAATCAACAAAATTTTTGCTTATTACAAAATCAATAAATTCATTGATCCAGGGCCAATGATACCTAAGGTTTACTATAATATTGGATACGGCCATTAAAGTAAACATAATAACAAAATTCATCAAGTCATAGCATAAACACGTAACATTGTACAATTGAAAGATACAGGCTTGAGACATCACACAGCTATTAGCAACATATTGTTTTATCTTATCACACGTTTAAATATGTGTTTCTAAAGCTGATGATATATTGAAACTGCATCCCGCATGATAACGGCGCAGCAAACTGTAAATTACAATGCAAATAGAATTTTACTCTCTAGTCGAACTAAATACATGACAAACTCGACATAAGCTAATGAATATGAGAAATTCAAATGTATTTTGCAAATTTTTAATTCAATTTATATTGCCTATCCAGCCAACAATGAACACATTGGCACATCAGTAGTAAATAGACAAGCAGGAGAGGGAAGCGTTTTCATCATTCTGTAGTTAGTATTCCATTGGACCACAAGAACCGGTTCGCTTCATCTCATAATGCGAACTGATAAGGAATGGAGTTCGCTCCCATAGATTGTATTTCCAGATAGATACAACCTAGGGCTCTTCAGTGAAAAGGCTGTTAGGCTATTACTAAAGTGAGTGAGATGCACCTTCACCTCACCTCACATACACTTTTCATCAGGAGAAATAGGGGTTAAACACGGGTAAGTTTTAAATAAAAAAAAATGTTTCTCGCAGATTGGCTCTGTGGCGAAAAGATAAATATCATTTAAGTAACCGTGATGCAGTAATTATTCTATCGCTTATCAATTTCGTGACTGCAGTCATGCTTCTAACTCATCCAACACATGCATTTCTTATTCACATGTTGAAACCCGTGCAAAACTGTCATAATTAAATATCGCAATTTGAACATTATTACTTGCATGTAAAGACGTTTTCGGCACGGCTTAGTGATGTTTTCTTCAGGCAAACTCACTGATATTTACTGGGTGTATTATGATTTATCTGTAAGTGGTAATTAATGATAACTATCTATAGTTCTCGAGATCTTGTATCTTGTGAGGTTGATAGAAGCGTGTCGCAACAAAGATGGAACTGAAGCGGCGTTAACCTGATAACAACTTTGGATGGAGTATTGTTGTCAGTATTCCCAAAATCACAAAGCGCTTTCGCTCTTCCTTCATCAACCGCACAGCAAAAGAGTGGAATCCCCTGCCTGCGACTGTGTTTCATGAACACTACAATTTGGCGTGCTCCATCGTAGGCCTCATCCTCGCTTTCCATCAAGCGTGAATGTGGCCAAACGCAAGCCTATACTGTTAAAAAAAAAAACCAGAATTATTTGAGCCATAGTCAAAATCTGACCTCAAAAATTCAAAGCCTAATTCTGGCGTTCGTCCATAGATCGTTTGAAAATGTAGTCCTACAATACCTTGGTAGTTAGCGTATTCGCGCGAAATTGAATGACCTAGCTTTACATATCTCGGGCCAGAACTCGCTAGCCAGACTACATATATGTATCATTGTATGAAGATACGTGTAATTGAATCGAATCGACAACCAATAACGCAAAGCACACACCAACTAGCGCCATGACAAATGAAATCCAACTCTACCACGCCGTTGTTAGACTGAAAATCGATTTAGAACTACGGGGCCACGTGTAAAAAAACTACCGGACGTATTTAACAAAATTGCTAAAGCCGAGCCAATGCCGAATACAATCGTAATAATAGGCCCGTCAAAGAAACGTTTCGTGAACTAATATTTAGTATCAATTTGTCTAAATTGAAGCCTAATGCGAAACGTGATTATTCACATTGCATTGTCAGGCAGGACGTTTCAACTGGTGTACTGCCGTTTCGGCAAAATATTTTTCGCCAAATTTCACTTCCCAAAAAACTTATCGCAGTAGTTTCATTTCCCAAAGAAATCTTCAGCATTTGGTCAAATTATCATTTGGCATAATTTTACATTGTCAAGTTTTATTACGACAAATGCGTATAAAAGCAAACGTTTTCTTTTAGCTAATATAATATATCAAAAAAATGTTTGTTCAAAATGACACTTCGCAAACGAACCAACCAACTGCTACCAGAAAAGTAGGTTAGGTTAGGTTAGAAATGCGTCCCCCACAGAAACAAACTGCTACCAGAAATTTTTTGGGAAGAGTGCTTTATGCCAAACGATACATTTCACTAAATAATACTTGGTAATATGAAACATGGCTAAGTAATTATTGTTGAAACAATAATTTGCTAAAAAAAAATACTAACTGTAAAACTGCGATAAGTTGTTTTAGCAAATGATTTTTTGCCAAATGATAATTTGAGTTAAATATTTTGGGATATGATACTTCGGGAAAAGTTTTTACCCATACATTAGTAATCCGTTTCAACTATGTGTCTCAATTGCACCATTATTATTGCGAAGAATGACGAATATCCAGATAATGGTAAAAAATTTAAAACTGAATGGTACCGAGAATCGTAATTTGATAAGGTTTTATAATTTGCGGTCTCTTTGGAAAATAAATGCATTCATGTTGCGTAGAGAGCAATACATGTTGTTGTAGACTAGGCCATTTAAGCCTACTTAGGGCTATTTATATCGATGCCTAATTGTCCGTTAACTCGTAATTGGGTACAACACCATTCGGTGACCAAGTGCGCGGTAGTTTTTAGCAAAAGTTGCTTTAATACTTTTTAACACCTAAGCTTTCTGCAATTAGCCAATTAAAGATGGGACTAATTATTTTCTTATTTACTTCGTTTTGTGTGATTAATACATGAATATTACATGTTGTGATAAATGATTTTCTATGATTTTCTGTCAAGTTTCTTACGGCGCAGTCTTTTCAGCAATGATGATTTTTTTTTCGAAAGTTTGTAAGGCTTAGGTGGTGTGCAGCTCAGTAAAGCTGACGTACCCGTACAATGTATCATGCCGCGTGTCAATTAATACTTCGTAATCAATTAGAATGCACGTGTCGCCTATCTTGAGGAAAATAAACATTGGAATTGTCGTCGTGACTATGACGACAGATTGATCATTCGTTGAATTTATTAATGCTAAATGCATTGCTGGAATTAATTATCTCTCCGGTTTAGTTCAATCTAATGAATGATACCTCATACGTTGAAAACAATCCAGCCGTTTAGGCTACAGAGAGCTCCAAAGAAATAGACAAACATACATACAGTGCAGTTTTGGAAAACAAAATCATGGACGTGAAAGGATGTTATATCGATAAAAAATTCCAACGATGATTCATTAAAATTTCTATGTAGGTCTAGTCTAGATACTTCGTTATATATAATAATTACTGTTTTTTAAAAAACGTTTTTCAATAAAATGACTCGTCAACATTGTTTACCTACCCTATTTCTATTGCTAAAAAAAAAAGTATACTTAATATAAAGATCATTTTATATCGGTTGGTTAGAACCATCCCATTACCAACGTTTATTACTTATAAGTATTCTGGGAAACAAATAAATTCTATCCATTATTATTACGGATCTTGAAACGCATCTCTGTGACGGAGAGACGGTCAAACGACAGAAATAGAGTTCAGAGCGAAAGGTAGAGAATCCCAAAAAGGTAAAACTGTGTGTATGGCCAAGTAATTCGACCAGTTAACCTCCTAAGTCCTGACTTTTTTTAACCATACACACCGAGGCTCTTCTCTCTCTTCTTCTACAGGCCGAGGCGAGAGTTCGAAGTTTAATGATTTAGAAAATTACTCACACAAATTTAAAGTCCAAATTTCATTGAAAAATTTGTACTGCACCAAGTACATTCGGCAGTTATTCTTACAATTGATTTGTACTTTGTGAAGTACACGGGGACTTACGAGGTTAATTCCTAGCTGTCAAAAAGGTGACAACTTAATAAAGAACTTGCTTGTGCGACCGCACAGCTAACAAAGCACACGGCAGCATTCGATTCACCCAATCAAGAACATCTATTCAGCTACACCTATGCACGTGTATTCGGCTCACGTGTCATAATGACTCATCCCACTCCACTGATATTTCCAATTTAGACTATGTTCACTTGCGTTTGAGTCGAAATCGTAACAGTTATAAATCCTTTGAAAGGCTCGATGTTCAATGGAGGAAAACAAAATAATTTGAATGGAAACGTACTTTAAAAATATTTAATTACGTAACTTGTATGACGTTACACTACATCAATCAATAGTAAACAATACTGTATTCTATTTTTTCTTTCAAATGACAGATGCCAAACTGACGGAACTAGAGTCCCTAATACTGTTACGCAAACTATCGATACTTTTGCATGTACCTAGTGCTAAAAGTGGCAACAACATTATTTGTTGATTTAAACGTTACGCTATCGAACTGAAAGTCTTATTTGAATTTTAAAATATAATTTATTCGACACCTTGAGTGTCACTTTCCGACTCTAACGAACAATCTTGCAAATTAATAATAATATCGTTTAATTTACCGCTTTTATTTTTACCGATAACCCTCACCTCTAGCAATTGCGGTCTGTTGAAACAACATTGTAAAGGCGTGCATTAAACAAAGTAAGTTAATATAACACAGTGCCTATTCAGTAACTTAAAGGGGCTCCTAGACGGGCCATATTTTCACTGCAATATGTGGCCGGCAACTATTGGTGTCCCTGTCTAACATGTGAGTAAGAGAGGGACACCAATAGTTGCCGGCCACAAATTGCAGTGAAAATATGGCCCGTCTACGAGCCGCTTAACAATTCGTTAGCTGGGTTCAAATATTCGAACAATAAGCAGTTTTCATTTGATTTCATTTTTTCAACCATTATATCTGTTGGAAAAAATAAAAAAATAGTTACCGCGTCACAAAGTTACATAATCATCATATGTCATTTGAACCATGTTAGAACAAATAGAGTATACGGGTATGGTTGAGAGGTCAAAAAGCTACTTGTTATTTGTGCACCCTATTTATTTGTTTCATTTGTATTATTGTAACTTACAACGTAAGTCATCAAATCTTGCTCTCCTAGTGTTACGTGTCTATGAACATCGGTGATCTATGCCCGGTCATCACATCACGTGACACGCTTTGCCTTCCATGTTGCAGATAAAAACAAAAACTACCTAATTGCAAAACCAAACTATGGATTAGTTGTTTAAATATTCCAATAGGGAATATTATTGCAATTTTCTGCCGTCAGAATGCAGCACTAGCACAAACCGTAAACAGTTTTTTGAATGTAGTAAATTTTTGGAAATATAGCTCTATCGTTACCCCTATCGATGTAAATATTACGTTATTTTATCTCTACTAATATTATAAATGCGAAAGTAACTCTTTCACGTCGAAACCACTGAACCGGTTTTGATGAAATTTGGTACATAGGTATTTTGAACCCCAAGGATCAACATAGGATACCTTTTATTCCGGTAGAGGGAGCCACCGCGCGATAACCTAGATCCGAGCAGACGAAGTCGCGGGCATAAGCTAATAAATATGTCACGATCCGCCATGGCGACAAACCAAAGACCGATCGATCGATCGATAACGAGGACTAAAGTTGTCATGGCGGTTTGTGCGGGTGTCGCCCCCTTCGCAGAGCTTTGCGTAATATTCCCTATTGGAAACGTTTACTAACTGGATTATCCTACTAATATCATAAATGTTCGTGTCTGTGTGTTTGTTACACTTTCGGGATTTGCACATCACTTGAAGTGAAAAGTTTTGAGAATTGTCCTTGGCTTCAGTAAAATCCCGGAATTGTAATTCAAATGCCAGATCGAACAATTGACGCAAGCGAAGAGATACGAAAAAACTAGTATAAGTAATTGTAAAATAAATAGGCACTCCAACAGCCGCATATTTTTTGCTTTGTAAAAAAACACAAATACCATTGTAATTTACTACGCAAAGGACAAAGTCAGATATTATGTAAGAAAGCGCAATGCCCCGCAACCGTCTCGACAAAACAAATAATTGTCAATACGACATCCAAACAATCAATAGTAAATCGACTTCAGCAAGCAGGTGTTAGACAATACTAACACACATACATTTGTAAATCTGTCCGCTCGCGACGCACGCAGCATTCATTCATTATCATTATAGACGTAAGAGATATTGACGACAACACATGCAAATCGAAGTAAAGCAAAATTTTATCATTATGAAAACCATTGTTTATAATACTCTGGTTTTCGAGGTTTGTTTGATACACATTTGAATGCTAGTATTTGGGCTCTTGCTTATAAATATACTGAGAATAGGAATAGTTACATACTTTCTTATGAATTTTTGTATTAGAACTGATGAGCTGTGATATTACTTTTGATAAATATGCCTATGTGATAATTTATATCAACATGCACGTTGGTCTTTTTCCGACTGCAAGGAGTGGTATTGTTTTTCGCGCGTATCTTGTATGTCATATTCTTTATTACCGCATATCTCTCAAACCGCTGGACGGATTAAGACAATTAAGGTATCATTATTAAACGTTATTTTGGATAATGGATTATTTGAATGTATGATGTAGTCCAGCTTTGAATCATTGCTGACATTTAACCAACTGTCTAGTTATAATCAAATCGATACAAACTGGAAGACGCAGCATCAAGCCTCCCACTTGGTAGACCGACGATATCACGAGAGTGGTAAACGGTGAAAACAGGAGGCAAGTCTCCATTTATTGTAGCGGTATAAGTGGGAGGCCTTTGTTCAACAGTGGACGTCTTCCGGCTGATGGTGAATCAAATCAAAGAGATATTACCTTCAGCAGGATTGGAGACTGCATCGTGCACCAGCGACGCCAGGCAACCGGATACTCCTGCAAACACGCAACACTGACATTACCACAAGATTATGAATAGGCCAATTTTGTAAACCTCATTTTTGTCAACATTTGTGAAACCGGCAAACGCAAGATCGAAGGGCAAAAGGAATTCGCTTCAGATCTTAAGTCGAGGACATTGAATTCTGTTGGGGGAAGAGTGCAATGACCCCAACATAAAGGCAGTTATGCAAAATGATTTCTACTGTGATGACCTACTTACTGGCAGTGACACAGAGTCTGAGCTATTGCACATGCAAACAGAAATTTCAAAATGCTTAAATGCTGGTTGTTTTAACTTACGAAAATACAGATCTAATTCACCTAAACTATTAAATTCAAAAAACATTAACGTTAACGACAATCTGGCACTAGCCAATCTTGCCAACGCTTGGTTTAGGTTGGAACCCTGGCCAAGACACGCTCCACTTCTCTATTGATGAATCAAATGATGATGAGGGTAATGTAACCAAGAGATCACTTCTGTCTACAACCTTCAAAATTTTCGATCCTTTAGGGCTACTGAGTTTATGTACAGTCAAACCAAAATTACTAATACACAATTATGGAAGGCAGGGCTGGGTTGGATGATCCTGCCCGCCTGAAATTCGGCGTGTCTGGTCACGGTTCATAAAAAATTTACACCACCTCAAAACGCTTTCAATTCCTAGAAATGTACTGAGTAACTTGCCACTGGCAATAGAACTTCATTGCTTCTGTGACGCGTCACAGTCAGCCTTTGCGACATGCATATATGTCAAGTCCATTACAAACTTAGGTGAACAAAGTGTCAATTTATTGTGTGCAAAGGATAGGATAGGACCCGTGAATCCCATAAGTATTCCACGTATGGAACTGTGTGGAGCCCTTTTAGCGGCCCAAGCATGGGCAGCAGTAACTGCAGCCCTTAGAAACCTATTACACGCACCATTTTTTGGACTGACTCCAGCGTGGTCTAGATGGTTAAAAACGATCCCTCCAAGTTGAATGTATTTGTACGAAATAGAGTTGCAACTATAACTGATCTTACCTCAACTTCAACTTGGAGGCACGTGCCCACGGCACATAACCCAGCTGACCTGGCCTCTCGCGGCGTTGATCCCCAGCATGTCGCTGCAATGTCGCTGTGGTGGCACGGGCCAGAATTTCTTCGCGAACCCGAGACTAGCTGGCCACGCTGGAACAAAGTATCCCATGACGACTTACCAGAATTAAAATAACATCAATGAGTGCTAGCGTAAATTCTAATCAATGTGTTATATATTTCGAAAGATATTCTAGATTGAAAACATTGCAGCGTGTGGTTGCATTCATACGTCGTTTCATAAATAATTGCAAACGTACTAGCACAAAATTATCTGGCCCATTAAATGCCCAAGAATTGAAGGATTCCTTGCACACACTAATTAAGCTATCAACAGGCACAAACATACAAAAATGAGCTCGACACTTTACAAAAAAACAAATACTTAAACGCTAAAGTTCACATGTCGTCTCTAACGCCTTTCATCGACCTCAGGGGATCCTGAGAGTCGGGGGGAGGCTGGATGCTTCATCCTATAATTATGACAAGAAGCATCCCATTATATTATCCTCTAAACACCCACTCACACCAAACTTATCTTCGAACAGACACACGCACGTCTCTACATGCACCGCCGCAGCTCCTTTTGACCTCTATTAGAGAGGAAATATGGCCGGTTGGGGGTAGAGCCCTGGCGCGACGCACGGCGCACAATTGTGTTATTTGCAAGCGCGCCGCTGGTCAAACTTTAAAAATATAATGGGCAACTTACCAGCCCAACGTATAACAGCTGATTTTCCGTTTTCTGTATCAGCAGTTGATTTTGCAGGGCCGTATTTGATTACCGACCGACGGGGGCGTGGTTGTAAAATAACTAAATGTTACTTGTGTTTGTTTGTCTGTCTTAAATACAAATGTGTACACTTGGAGGCCGTGAGCGAGCTGTCTAAGGATGCATTTATTCTATCTCTCAGGAGGTTTATCGCGAGGAGGGGCAAACCTCGCGAGCTGCTATGTGACAATGGGCGAAATTTCGTGGCAGCTGCCAAAGAGATAGATGAATTTGTAAGGCTCAATAAAGACTCTATGAAAGAGTTTGCAGCTGACGAAGGCATTAACTTTAAATTCTCACCGGCTTACGCTCCTAATTTTAATGGTCTGGCCGAGGCCGGCATTAAGCAGGCAAAATTTCATTTAAAAAGAATTCTAGGAAACACTCATTTGACGTTCGAGAGCTCGCCTCATTTTTAGTCAGATTGAAGCTATTTAAATAGCAGACCACTTTGCCCTCTCTCCCTAGTCCCAATGATTTTTCCCCGCTCACACCAGGGCACTTTCTGGTTGGCAGACCCCTGACGTCGCTGCCCTCGCCGCCGCTGCGCGACGAGAATCCTAACAAGACTGAAACCACTACCGAAGACTCGAGCAGCTGCGTCAACATTTTTGGGCCCGCTGGACCGCAGAATAACATATCCGAGCTCCAGCACCGCTATAAATGGAGGACTCGACACACAGACCTAGCTTTGACGAGCTGGTCCTCAAAAGGACGATGGATTACCACCACTACACTGGAGAATGGGTAGAGTCTCCAAGATCTACCCCGGCCCAGATGGCATCCCACGTGTGGCAGACATCACTACAGCTAGAGGCACCATACGGCGGGCACTCAACAGGATCTGCCCCTGCCCTCTTCACAAGACTCTTGAAGACAGGTCTTCAAGGGCCCCAGTATGTCTACGCCACTCTTACTCTTTGCCTCCGGCCTGCGCAGCCGCGGTGTGCGCATGCGCGGAGGAGCGCGGGAGCGGGGGACGCTTGCCCGATCGGCGCGGCGCGGCCGCCGCCCCGCCACCGACACTGGCCAACGACGACTCTCGCGCGCGCACGCGTTTCTAACTAAAATAATAATTTTAACTCTGTACCTTTATTAATACAGTTTTGTAAAAAGTCAAAGCCTAACCTCATTTCTGACCGCATCCTAATTAATTAAACACTTTCTTTAAACCAAGCACATTGTCATAGAAGATTCTATTTTGTTAATTCTTTAAAGAATCTTGTGATGGTCTAGATAGAGGAACATTTGAGCCTTTCATCAGTCGAGACTACTTCCGCGACCATTAGAATGTCGAGTCTATGCTAATCCCGTACCTAATGAATAATGATATTATTATAATCGTCAAGAGCTTGTAATGGCAACTGAATTAGATGTAGTGTAGCCACCACTGCACTGCCTGTTTTTCTACTGTAAGAGGACAACATCCACCAAGATTAAATTTTTGAATGTTTTAATCGAACTCTCGGACACACCGTGTGTTTGAGGTGATATCGCAGCTTGACAACTCTAACAGCAGCATTCCCAGCCTAACAAAACTGCTATCCGTTTTAGAAGCTAAACGGCGGCAAATGGCGTCTGCTGCTGCTGATAATCGTCTGCAGCGAAGCTAAGAATGCTTCCTTGCTTTCCGTAGTACGTACCATGTGTAAGGTGATCGTGCCGGTGCCTGGTGAGGTGTCCGAGCGTGTGCTTGCTGTGCTCGTATGTGGCGAAGAAGCACGCGTGCGCCGGCCC
Organism: Choristoneura fumiferana; assembly: GCF_025370935.1. Classification (NCBI taxonomy): domain Eukaryota; kingdom Metazoa; phylum Arthropoda; class Insecta; order Lepidoptera; family Tortricidae; genus Choristoneura; species Choristoneura fumiferana. The sequence continues at coordinate 14,737,318 of NC_133496.1, read as the reverse complement.
CGCGCCCAGCACCACCGCCGACATGCCGCGGATAGGCCTGCGGGCCGAACACAAATTATTACTTTATACTCGTAGAATACAAAAGCTAGGCTAGATCTACTTTTCTCGCTTGGCGCTCTTTTTTAGGGTTCCGTAGCCAAAATGGCAAAACGAAACACTTATAGTTTCTCCATGTCTGCCTGTCTGTTTTTCTACTACATAGGTAGTTCAATAAGAAATAGCGGAGCGACAATTAAACAGGACTACTGCCGTTACTTTGCCTAGAATCGTATAGAATCTTCGAAGTGTACAATTACAAAATGTTTTAGGATTAAGATCTACGTTTGACTTAAACGTAGTCGATAAAAATGCATAATGAAGTCTAGCTCCTGAACTGACAGATTAGAAGAAAAGAAATAGCCGATTATTCGTCAAAGAGTCCCTTCTGCAAGTCTGCGAGTCATTTCTGCAAGGGGGTTGACAAGTGCATCACCTTCTGGCTTGTTGCTCTCTCAAAGATGTGCGATAAGCGTGAAAAGTTACTTTAATGTTTATGACTGTAGAACAGAATATATTGGATATTATAAAAAGCATAAATTAAAAAAGAATATTGGGGGTGAGCAAAGTAATTAATTGTTTTTAGTTCATTGATATATACACCACTGCAAAGTAACGCCTGATTCAGTAAATTACGTAGATTTTTGTTACATATTCTCTTCTCTATCTCTAGTTTAATTCACCTTGTACCAATTGACTCGAAAATCTGTTTGTACTACTATTTTATTTACTTTCGATGTTTCTCTCGCTTTATGAATGAGACGAGACATATTTTAAGGAAAACAATGATTATTTTTTCCGGTAAACGCGAATACTTTATTCATAACGCAGTAAGGCAGAATGGATTTGGATAATTCCCGCTCTATCAAAGCGTGCTAAGTCATGTTTTCCTATAGAATTCCCTCCCATAAAGCATATTCAAGGTAAACCCAAGGTCGGTAATAAAATTGTTAGATGACCCTGGTTCATAATGAAATTTGTCTACGTAACGTAACCACGTGCGTGAGCACACGATAGGTAATGATATCAGTAAAGGCGAGACAAACGCAAATTTGGACAGCAGTTTGAGTTTAGGTTGTAGGTACCTACGAGTATAATATAGTCTTATTCTCGTTAACCGTGAAGTCTGATGACAACATTTTGTACGGGTTTTCTAAGACTTTAATTAAGTGTTTATTTTGTAAAACAGGACTAATTACAAAATGAATAATGTATTAACATTTTTAATTGTTATATTTAAAAAAAACTTTAATTTAACCCAATATATCTTAGCTCTATTTATTTTTAGAAATATGTCTCGTAATATTATTAGGTACTATTTTTTTAAAAAATTTAGTAATATTTTAAAAAAATATTTAAAATGTCTCGTAATATATTACTATATTTTAAAAATTTAGTAATATATTACGAGACATATTTCTAAAAATTAAAAGAGCTAAGATATATTGCGTTTAATTGAAGTTATTTTTTTCATTTTTTAATACGTATTCATTTGTAATTATTCCTGTTTAACAAAATAAACACGTTTAATTAAAGTCTTAGACTGTCATTATGGTAAAGAAAAATTATCGTCATTTAGTTAGTATTTTAAAGTATTTCTTACCCATCCCTAAGTCTTCACAACTACCAATTGCACCTCCGATAGCGGTGTCTATTTATTACGCAACTTTTTGATAAAAATAAATACTTACTTGTTCTAGTCTTATCCATATTACACTTGCAATCGCTACTTCAAATCCGCTCTCTAGTCATCGTTAAAGGTCAATTAATTATAAAAGACACAAAACAAACTCACTTTTTTTAATCATCTTTTGCTAAATATCACAATCACATTTACTTTAAAAAAAGCGTCGTAAATTATGAACCTTATACATTGTTTCACTGCGCTTCATTTACTATCTTAATTCTTGATTATTTTATTTTATAAACAGTAAGTTAGGCCACTAGTGTCTTGGAGCAATTAAGTTAGAATGTTCCCTTAAAGTTAACGGAAATCAAAAATAACACGTTATATAAGTCGTATATAACTTATTTGTTTGACCCTGGTCGTCGCGGTAAACCGGATAACGAATTAGTTAGATAATAACTGGATATTATGAATTATCGACGCGAGGTAACCGCTTTCACTTAAGGTAAGCGGGGTTACGTTACGAGTAAAATCATGCGAGTAGCAAAACGTTGCGGGTTGCGGGCCTTGAATGATCTCTCACATCATAACAAGTGCGGTAGCCCGTACGAGCTACAACCTACTTGGATACTTTTACTCTACGAATAATAAGCTTTTAGTAGTATGTTCTGTCCAAATCTGGCTTCAATAGCGACCATGTGCGTGAATTTAATAAAACATGCAGTGCGAATCCGAACCCAAAACGAACGCCTAATAGTACACCGAGCCACAGGTAAAAAGCGAAACATAATCCGTTTTCTACAAATTCTCAACAACGTTGAATCGATTTAGAAGGTCAAAGTCAAAGTCAAAAGTCAAAAATATCTTTATATAATTTAGGCTTTATCAAGCACTTATGAATGTCAAAAAAAAATACCACCGGTTCGGAAAAACCTCTGTTGAGAAGATTCCGGCAAGAAACTCAACGAGGGCACAGAATAAGTAATAGTAAAAACGAGGGATATTTTGTTAAACAGATTTACAATATTATTAAACGATATCTATACATCACAAGTATTTAACACAACTTTATTTTTAACACAGTAGGTTCGCTATTTGAAGGGATCGCTAATGCGGATCGGAATTATTTCCAAATATCCCTGTCCATGATATAAGGAAAATATTATAGTGCTAGCATTGATATTATACATATTAAAAGACATACAGATCTACTGAATATTTTTTTCCGACGTATTTTGTCGGATAAGTTCGAACTTATCTTGGTTTTTTCAATAAGCTTCAGAGTAAACTTCTGTAAGCTAGTTGGGAAAACAAGATAAATACGAACTTTTCCGACAAAATACGATGGCAGTACATTATTCACTACATCTGTACGCGGATATGTTATTAGCGCGTAAAATGAAGCGTAAACAAAACAACAAACAACACAATTGTAGTCTCCGGCCCCACGTGACGTCTAAGGACAACCATATAACTTTCATAAGGGGAGCAAAAAGAACAAAGTGTATAATTATATGTGTGTGTGTGTGTGGTGCGATGCGTCACACGACCGCAACCCACTATACAGTATAAAGTAATATGAAGCATTGCCGAATGTAAGCGACCGCGTCGAACAACTAAGTTCGTACAAAGCAGTGGGTCGCGCGACACAGTCGCGGTCGCCAACACTAGAATGATACCTTTACACGTGTTCTTGCCATAATTTATTCGTGTTTGCACCAGCTATCAGAACATTGCGTTGGCGATTCAATTAGTTCCGCAGTAACAGAGCTCCTTATCACACCATTTCTCGTATTGTCTTCACTCCGCTATCGCATTCACATTCGCAATAACATCTAAATGTAAATTAATTCACACGACACGAGGCTTGCAGGATCGCTACTGCGCACACTTCCATCTACTTTGTCTTGTACCTATTATAGTCGACCAAGTCCCTACCTGTTAGTCACAGTTCTGTATCTCAATAACTATTAATAAATAGCTGAAATTTATACATAATGAATAATTTTATACCCGCTACAATAATAAAATAAAATTAAAAATTAAGGGGAGTACCCATCCCCATACAAGAAATGTTTTTTTTTTCGTTGCATCTCGTATAACGTAGATACAGACATACAAACCTCGAACTCGGATTAATGATAGAGATAAATATAACTACTGCATACCAACAAATAATAAAAACAGGTCAAGCGTGAGTCAGTCTTTAGAAAAAAAAACTGCAATGTATCTCCAAGTGGCTGTTCTTTCTACTGGTATTAAACTCTTTGGAAAAATAAAACAAATTCAATCAATGTCATAGGTCAAGTTAAATTATTTACAAGCTTGACGAGTGACATTGACGTGCGTGACACGTAAGAGAGATATCAAAAATTTCGATTTTTTTAACCATCTTTTGCCAAATATGAGTGAATTAACACTTTAGTTATGGACCTTTACACTGATTTCCAGCACATAAGTAATTAACCGTCTTAATTTTTAGAGTTAACTTCCTTTGACCTGTCGAATGTGCCCTTAAAGTTAACGGAAATCAAAAACAACACAGTGCATACGTACCTAAACACAGTATAGGTCAATGAACAAATCTTAATTTATTGTACTCGTACGATTCATATTTCACCTTTATCACAGTATTCACAGTGACACGCTTATCCGAATGTTAGATAACGCATTTAATTTTCGTTACATGTATTGATAACAAAACGGCGAGAGACGGTGTTACTTGGTCCGATACGATTGTGTTCGATAATGAGCAATAACAAATATGCAAAATAGCATCATAGAAACATATATTTCCAAACCTCGTGCTTTATAAGGTAGAAACAGTTTTACCGCATACAGGAAAAGTTAAGTGTTACTTTTCAATTTCCGTTGACTTAGAAACAGCTAATTTTAAGCTTAATTTCTCCTATACACTAGCGGCCTAGCTAGTCAACTTTAACCTTTAACAATGACAGTTGAAGTGTTTTTTTTTTAAAGTTAATTACCAGGTAGTTTGTATTTAATGAACTGAGTCGTATGCCGAAGTTAACGGAAATAAATGAAAACACGGCGTAGAATAGGCAAATCTATTTTGTTTATAATTACATTAATCTGATAATTAACGAATGCCAAGGTCGCCGATAAAGTCTGACTGGCCTGACCCAGTCGGGAGGCTGACTCGGCGGCGCCTGTGACGGCACAGGCTGCCCAGACAAAAAGCTTCAAGGTCTTAAATAACACAGACGTTTGTCGTATTATTTGTAGTACTTATTCCTTTTTCTATGGACTGCTTGCTGACTTCTTCTTTATATTGATTAAGGGCTGAGCCAAATGAGCGCAATTGTTGGAGTGCCCATGGTCAACCATTATAGAGTGGATACAAGAGACTGAAGAAACGAACTGAAAGGCCAGTAACCAGCATTGACATATATGTACTAGACTGCATGTTTCTTACATCAAAACGGTGCACAAAAACAGTTCACAGCGCGGTTTCGTGAACAGTTCACTATAGTCTGTTCTGTTGACGTCCGTGACAGCGATTGTGTCAAAGTAATATTGATGATTGATGCGCCGCGCGTTTTGTTCCAAACAGCCAGTCTAGTGCCGTAAGGTACATGGATGTCAATGGTAACCAGTAACTCAGAAAAAGTGTTACAAAAACCGCACCAGTGACACAAAACTCCAGTGTCAAGCCCCGGTGGTACTTATTTTAACTGGATGAGGATTCAGTTGATTGCAAGCCAAGATAAAGTTCTACTCTGAATGCGGGACATCATTATGCTATGTATCTCCTTTGAGGTCCTGAAGTATCTTCATTGGAATATCCAAGTAGGACGAAAAAAGGAGAAAAAACTGTGTGACTGCAGTGTACAAATCCGCCAACAGCCTTGATGAGGGGACCACAAAGATATTCAAAGTTCGCATCATAAATTCCTCTCAATCTCCTGTTTAATACTGTTAGTGAACAGAACGACACGGGTGTAGTGTAGGGCCGGATCCTGACTATCGGAGCCACGTGTTACTTGTATTTGCCCCATTTAAATTAATTTCCGTATTTGGCGTCGCGGGTGCCTCGTGATAATATTTCACGAGTCGCGACGGGCACGTTGTGTGACGCACCGACATTGACCTTCCGATTTGGACGCGAGTATCGATCAAACTTTCGTATATTTACCTACTAATGTCAACCTAACGACTCGGCTATTAACTGTCATCGGTAGCGAAGAAATAGCTGTCCTTTCTCAACCAACAAACAAAATTAAATATTGTTTCCAAGCCGAGCAAAGTTCAGGGTTATTTATATCGAAGTTAAAATAACCTAGCTTCGATATAATAATAGATGTTTTTTTTTATTGTTATAAACTTATTGTTAGGTACTTTCTTGGTCGAATTTTCCTAGTGGGGCTTCATCTTCTTTATTCGCTTAGATTATGTAGAAGGTAACTTTACACACTTACAACTAACCACAATACACTTTTTTTATAAATTGAGATTGAGAAACGCTCCAGCAGATTAAAAGAAGAAACTCAAAGAATATTGCGTCGACGTGACAGGGGTGTTCATTTGGATTTGCTCTGCTCAACCACTGGCCGAATTAGTCCGAATACTTATGCAATGCCTTTAAAAACAGGGCCTGGCAGGCCTAAGTTGTTGGGACCAAAAGTCTATATCTATCGACACGCAAACGGCTTAAGCCGATCAAAAAACACCTTATATCAACGCAATAAAACCGAAAAAGATGTATCTCAAGTCAGTTCGTGCGCCCAGTCGAACCGAGTCGATCATCATCTCTTATTGGGTGGCCATAAAACATTTTTGATCGGCTTAAGCCGATTTCGCGTCAATAGATCTATCGACACCGACGTCAAGTTAATTTACTCAATAATAATAATATTTGCATGCATTAAAGTGCAAGTCATCATGACTTGTGACGCACATTTAAATATAAGCATTGCGTTAGACCTTCAGGAAGCACCATGATGGAGAAATTATGGCAATTGTTTTTTCTAATACCTGTAGACAGCACATACAATTCCACTTGTTTGAGAATTACGTAGCTATTTTTCTGAAACAGATACCATTATCATTTGTCATGTCTGTCTGCCAGATTGAGCTCTGCTGCTTTTGCAGTTTGGAAAATACGGCAGCTAACCGATGTGGCGACGGCACGGTTGGTGTATTTTGCTTACTTTAATAGCATTATTTCGTACGGCCTTATTTTATGGGTATCTGTTGCTGACAATGAGTCAATTTTTATCTTACAAAAGAGAGCAATTTATAATTTGAAGACGCGTGAATCTTTAAGATCTTTTTTTAAGGAAACAGGTATCCTGACCCTGCCGTCGCTTTATGTTTTTAAAATAATCATGTATGTTAGGAAGAACGTACTTATGTGATTTTCCCACTAACGTCGATAAGCCAAAGGCACACAGAAAACACAAAGAAAATCACAGGGAAGCTTAAAGTTCCATCTTACAGACTGGCTAAAACCAAAAAGCAGTTTCTCGGAAATTGCATAATGAAACGGATACAAAATTGAGATCTATTGTCAAGAAGACATTAATATCTAAGGCGTATTATAAAGTTAATGATTACCTATATCATGGACAGGGATATTTGGAAATAATTCCGATCCGCATTAGCGATCCCTTCAAATAGCGAACCTACTGTGTTAAAAATAAAGTTGTGTTAAATACTTGTGATGTATAGATATGATATAATAATATTGTAAATCTGTTAAAAAAAATATACCTCGTTGAGTTTCTTGCCGAATTCTTCTCAACTCAACAGAGGTTTGTCCGAACCGTGGTAGTTTTTTTTTTGTAATAAAATAAATACTAAATTGAATACAGATATTTTCGACTTTGAATTGTTTAACCCACATCGG